>NC_089221.1:76337497-76480796 GCF_963924675.1 Phocoena phocoena | reverse complement strand
ATGAAAACCTCATACACAAGTCTCTATAGACACAATAAACATATACTGTTTACCTATCATGTGCCTGTCCTCATATACGTAACGGGAAATCCAAGATCAATGAGACATTTGCCCTCCTACCTTCAAGGACCTCAGAGTATTGTTGTTACTTCACTTACATATAAAACATTTTCAACATCTATGAACAATTCCTTATGACTGATTCCTAGAAAGGGAACACCCTGGGACTTCCCTGGTGGTACAGTGGTTAAGACTCTGCGCTCGCAATTCAGGGGGCCCAGGTTTGATCCCTGGTCAGGGAACTAAATCCCATGTGCGGCAACTAAAGACCCAGCGCAGCCAAATAAGTAAATAAATAAATAAATATTTTTTGAAGAAAGAAAGAAATGGAACACCCTTAATACTCTGTCACCTCCATACACTGCAGCTGTCATGTAAATACCTCTTACGTCTTTAAGGATTAAATAGCTGACTTTAATATTTGTTATTGCAAAGGTAACACATTAAACAACTGGATCTTTTACAGTGTGAGTTAAACAAACAACCTGTTTCCTTTTGATGAGTTCCCAAACTTCTAAACATATTTGTTCTCCATGTTACTATCACATTTGTTTAATCTCTTTCTTTTTTTTTTTTTTCCCGGTACGCGGGCCTCTCACTCTTGTGGCCTCTCCGTTGCGGAGCACGGGCTCTGGACGCGCAGGCTCAGTGGCCATGGCTCACGGGCCCAGCCGCTCCGCGGCATGTGGGATCTTCCCAGACCGGGACATGAACCCGTGTCCCCTGCATTGGCAGGCGAACTCTCAACCACTGCACCACCTGTTTAATCTATTTTTATTGCCTGCTTTTATCTTACTCTATAACCAATGGAGTTACCTCTTTAAGCATAGCTGATAAGACTTCCACCTCCAGGCTTGCTCTGTTCAGCCCATCTAGAGGCCTGGGAAGTCAGCGTGGTAAATGGGTTTATCTTTCAAATAGCTTCTTATATTTAACTTCTTTCTCTTTTCTATACCTAAAGCAAACGTAAGTGTAATAAGACTTTTCTTTCTTTCTGCTTGATTGTAGCCATCAATCTTCACTATTATCCTAATGCAAAGATTAGAACATGGTGGTGACTGCTCAGCCCACAGTGGAAATGCAATTTGATACAAGTTTTCTGGAGAGCAATATAATAAAACTGTATCAAAAATCTTAAAAATAGGGCTTCCCTGGTGGCGCAGTGGTTGAGAGTCCACCTGCCGATGCAAGGGACACGGGTTCGTGCCCCGGTCCGGGAAGATCCCACATGCCGCGGAAGCGGCTAGGCCCGTGAGCCGTGGCCGCTGAGCCTGCGCGTCTGGAGCCTGTGCTCCACAACGGGAGAGGCCACAGCAGTGAGAGGCCTGCGTACCGCAAAAAAAAAAAAACCTTAAAAATATTTATGGCCCTTTATCAGCAATTCCATTGCTAGGAATCAATCATAAGGAATTAATCAGAGCTGCTGAGAAAGTTTTATATTCAAGGATATTCATCGAAGCATTATTTGTAAAAGGAAAACATGGAAATAAATGTCTCACAGTATGGAATTAGACAAATCACCTATGGATTAGCCATGCGATAGACTACTGTGGCGTCGTTAAAAAGGTTGATTTTGAAAAATATTAAATGACAAATCATTGTGATTTATACTCAAAGGAAAACTGCAGGTTAGTAATGTTGTAGTAATCAAAGCCAGCCTAGTTTTTAGAGTGATAACTGTGAACCTGACATGCCCAGTGCTTCATATACATTATCTTTTTCAAACCTCACACCAGTCTTTGAAATAAGTAGTCATGTGCTTCTTTCATGGAGAGTAAAGTGATGTGCAGGTAGCAACTTTCTGAAGAGAACAAATCTGGGAGGCAGACTCTGAACCTCGGCTTGTCTGCTTCCAAAGCCCGAGCTCCTGACAGCTGCACCTCCACCTTTCAGAGGGAGAGCAGTTCAGGATGACGTTAACAGTCATGCAAGAAAAATCTAAGATTGTCAGTTATTAATTATGTAAAGTCTCTTTATCATTCGACTTGCAGGAGCCCTGATATACTAATGTATAGTGTTTATCTCCAAGGGAGGGATCTAGTAGGCAGATTCCCCAAACTTGCATCATATGGGAGCCCCCATTTCCCAGGGGATGAACAATTATTGCAAGGTAGCACACAATTGAGAAGTGTTGAACTATGCCATACTACTCTACACATAGCATTTTAAAAGTATGTAGAGAAAAACAAATATTGAAAGGATATAAAAACTCTACGCTAGGGGCTTCCTTGGTGACGCAGTGGTTGAGAGTCCTCCTGCCGATGCAGGGGATGCGGGTTCGTGCCCCGGTCCGGGAAGATCCCACATGCCGTGGAGTGGTTGGGCCCGTGAGCCATGGCTGCTGAGCCTGCGCGTCCGGAGCCTGTGCTCCGCAACGGGAGAGGCCACAACAGTGAGAGGCCCACGTACCGCAAAAAAAAAAAAAAAAAAAAAAAGCAAAACTCTATGCTAGAGAGCTTATAGTTTACATGTTTATATGGTAGGATTGTAAGCAATTTTAAGTTTTATCTGGGCACTTTCCAAATTTCCTATAATGAAAGCAGCTTAATTTTATTAAGATTAAAAAAATTTAAAAGAAAAAAGAAACCTCATTTTTTAAAATGCTCTTTGATTCACATGTATTACCCTGTAACCGCCCTACAGAGGATTTCTAGCTCTGGGCACTTCCTTTACCCCAACATTCTATGTCCGGCTGCCCATATTTCTTGAATGACCCACTGTATTACTGGAAACCCAGCATAATGTCTTCAACAGATCCTTCTTTTCACTCTTTCCTTGTCCCCTAACCATGGTGTCTTTCCTATAAGGAACACATCATTCTTAAACACTTCAAGGATAGAATCTTGATTCTGCTTTCCATATTGAGCTGTTTGTTGCCTATTCCTACTGTATTATCATGTTCAGTTGATTCATTCCCACAGTTCTCTTAGAAGCAGTCTTTCTCTACAACCCATGGCAACAACCCTGGTCCATCTTACTATTATTTAATATGTTTTAAAAACTGTTTTTGTTACACCATTCTACTGCTCAAGAACCTACAGTAGCTTCTGCTTCTCCCACACTGCCTGGCTTGTTTCCTGGAGCACCCAACACTCTTCTCTGCTCCAGTTGTCAGTCTTCTTTCTTGTCTTTAAGACACAGTTATTCTACAATTTTAACTTTTATTTATTGCTTACTCTCAACTTTGAGCCTTTATTTATGTAGTTTTCTCTCCTGAAATGCCTTTGGTTCTCTATCTTGCCTTTTTAAATTCTTCATGTAAGTACAGTATGAACCATTCTACCCTGACTTTCTGACAGTTATTCTCTCTAACAGTTCCATATAATCTGCACAGAAAGACATGATCCATGTGATTCATGATCCAACATGTTCAGAACAGAGGAACCCAGGATAGCAATAAAAGTAGTTTCAAAACAACTCAACTTATTGATTTGCATTTGTCAAGCATTGCAACGGGAATTCCTAGACCACCATCATGTGACCTTAAAAATCTTTACCTTTCCATCCATTTCCTCACATAAATCAGCTGTTGCTGTGTGTTTTTCACCCGTAAATTATCCTCCAAAACTCCATTCCTCACCTTAGCAACTAAAATGAACTGTTCAGGGAAATATACATGGGTTGAATGATGATAAACTAAAAATACATTATGCTTTTTTTTTGGAAAGTGTGAGGATGAGACTAAAATATTTAATATTATGACGTATCTTAGTAATTTAGTCACCTATTTGCTCATTTATTTACACCTGTGCATTGTTTCAGAAAGACTTAAGTTGGCTTTTAATAGTATTAAATATATTAAGATAATGAATTAAATATAGGTGAGAAGGAAGAAACAGAGCAAGGAGGACATGAAATTAAGACTTACAATAAGAGTTAGAGATGCATAAATAGTTGTATGCACTGTAAATTTGTCTATAGGGTTACTAGAGAATGCCTACCAAGTATATAATTTGGTAAAAATAGAATTTTTCATGTTCTCCTAGAAATCCTGGAATAGAGTTTAGAAGAGTTTTCTTTAGGGAAAATATATGTATTTTCAAAGCAATAAGTAAAATATACTATATTCATTATCCCAAGCAGTGTTACAGGCTAACAATGTGAGTTGATTTAGAAAGGGCAATCAGTTTCATGCTAGATTAAACTAAGGTATGTGGAGAATATATTCATCTCAGTGTTAATACTATGACAGCACACTGTACTTTCATATAAATGTTCAAGAAAGAATACTATCTTAGTCAATTATACTGTTGCATTACAAAGTTTTTTTTTATTATTTTCCCAACTTTCATCATCTTGTGGTTCTTTCAGTAGTTCCAAATACTTTTCAGGTCTTCCTTAGCTAAGGAGGTCATAACTGGACACTGAATCCAAGTAGCATAATCAGTGTGAGTGAACAGTCCATTCATTTTACACTGCTCATTTTCTTTTATGATGACAACATGATGTTTTGATTCATGGCCAGTCCATTCTGAGCTCTGGACATTTCTTTCTACTATGCTTTTGTTTCCATTATGGTTTTACTCAATGTAATCCTGTTTTGGACTTATATGCTTTTTTCCCCTCCCTAAATATTAAGCTACCTTTGGCTTCATTTTATTATATGCTATGTGGGTCTTCCCATTTACGCAGTTTACCAAGATGTGTTCATTCATTCTTTCAATAAATGCATTTTAAAATTTTTCTCCAAGTAAGGCATATGCTAGGTGTAAGTGGTGAGAGAAGAGATAGCCGATAAAATTTCTTTGCAGGTTCATCTACTTTGGCCTGGCTATTAAATATTGAACATCTTTAGCATTCTATCATAGAACCTTTTGTAGGTGAACTCACACATGTCTGTGGTTTCATGTACTTTTTAAGTGGCCCCCAATTCAAATCTCTGCTTTCAGTCTCTTCTAGGACTACAGACCTATATATTCATGGGTGTGAATCGTACATGAATGTCTTCTTCAGGTTTATACCTGGTGAGCACGAGACACCTCAAACTCAACATGACAAAAATTGAACTTAGGACACTCCCCTCCAAATTAATCCTCTTTCATTTTCCCCCACTTTGATTAATTGTACCTGCATGTGATTGTATAAGGCAGAGACCAGAAGGCAACCTGAATACCTCCCTCTTCCTCTTCTACTAGATCCAGTTCATTACTAACTCTCGTTAATTTTAGCTCCTAATATCTGTTCTCCATAGCACCACCTTTGCCTTAGTGCATCACCTCTCTCCTGACTACTGCAGTGACTCCTTGGTTTCCTCCTGTGTATATGTTGACTCCAATATTCTCCAAAGTATAGCCAGAGACTTCTCAAACCAAAATCTATTTTCAAAACTAAATTTTATCATTTCACACTTATAGCTCACGGCCCTCCATGAATTCCCCTTTATCCTTAAGCATACACAAAACATTTACCATGGCCTGTAAAACCTACATAGATGTGGCTTACCCTCCTCTGCAACCTCTTCTGATACCACACTACCCTGTGATTTTGCTCCGCACACATTAACCTTTTTTACATTTCCTTGCCATGAAATGTACCATTCTGCCAAAGGATCTTTGCCCATGCTTTTCCCTTTCCCTGAAAGATCTTCTTCCCCTTTCATCTAGTAATGTCAATGTATCTTCCTATCTCAGTTCCAGTGTGACTTCTGTAGGGAAGCCTTTCATCAACCCCAAAGACTAGCTTACTTCTTCTCGTACATCTTCTAATAGCATCTTTTGCTTTTTCTTGATTGAGTTTTTATAGTTGTAATTTTATCTTTATTTGTATGACCGTTTAAACCATGCATGTATTCCCTGCTGAATTCTGTAAAAACAATGAGTTTGTTTTTTACTTACTGTTGTGTCTCCATGGCCTTGCACACAGAAATCAGCCAACAAATATTGGTTTAATGACTAAGTGAATTAAGGAACAAATGAGTTATTGTAGTATTGTTTCAGATATTGCCACATTAAACGGTACTTTTAACTCTTTTCAAACATTTGATCTGAGTGGTCAAGCTCAGTGATGGGAAGAAAGCTCTTGTTGGGGAGGTGGCTTCTAGTATCCTCAGGAGAGAACATCTGGGGAGGAGGACAAAAGAGAACTTTGGTCTTCCAGCTGCTGCTGTCAGGCTGTTCCATAGGACTGAAGAGAAAAGCTTAGAGAACTTGTACTCTGATGAGGTGCCAAGCTTTGACCTGGAGCCAACAGCCAGGGGAGAAGTAATGGGAGCTTTTGAACACCAAAGCTCTAACATGGCTGTTCCAGAGTGTGGATGGACAAGCAGCTGGATCTTTGAAAAGATTTTCAGAGAAAAAGTCATATGTTTGTGGAGCAGTTACTAAAAGAAGTGAAAATGTCAGGTGAGCTGGTTACTTGATATAGCTAGATATTTCTGCATATCTTTCCTTTTCTATTATGGTTTAAAGGTATTATATAAATAAGAATATAGCAATGGAACCAGCAATGAGATAATAAGAAACAACTATAGGTTTTCACATTAGACAGACAAGGTTTGCAGACCTGTATAGTTTTGTGATTTAGAAAGTTAAATAGTTTATATTTTTGTGAGGAAGTTAAGACATAAATACAGTATGATCTTACTGATCTACTTGAAAACAGCACATAATACCATTGTCTACTTCCCCCATCTTGAAACATCTTCTTCCCTTAGCTTCTGAAATATTCTCATGGCAGAGTTACGAGGATTTAATTAGCTAATGTGCCTACAAGGCACCCATCACATAAGTGCTTACTAAACAATCATTCAGTACTGCTGTGTTAGTAAAGAGCTGTATGTTTCAGAAAGTGGAAGGTCTTATCAATTATCCAAACATGTTAAGAGGACCAGCTCCAAGTATGGTAAAGTGGAAAGAATATTGAACTATTTTCTCATTGAGTCTCTGCACTTATCAGAAGTGTGATGCCAGGGGAGACCTTTCTTGAACTCCTGTAACAGGATATTTATTATCTGGTAGACAAGGACCAATAATAGTTAAAGGCTCCAGAGAGATAACTTCTGCTCCTCTAAAGGGATGGTTAAGTGATTTAGTAGTCTCCAGTGTCTTATTGACTCAGGTGCTAGAATAGCACTTTTGGGGGAGTCCAAAAGTGGTGGCTGACATGTAATATCAACATTATTTTTAAAATTAAAATTAGATTCTTGTGTATTTTTAGAAATAAGGTACATTAACCTGTGTAACACGAAAGTGTGGAGTTAGGGCTATGAGTTTGGGGCACTAATATATCTTTGGGTGATTTTCGAGAAATGGGGTCATCCCAAGTGAAAAAGTTTAATTTACTAAAATCAAGAAATAATTCACATCCTCACAGGTTGAATGCCTATCCTTTAAGTTGCATACCAGGTAGTGTGGATACCATCAACTCTGAAAAACTGAGACTCTTTAAGAGTATCAGTTTACCTCAGTGGACAAAGTTATTAAAAATCAAGGCAAATCCTATATATAAACATGCAGGTGAACCCTGTCTTATTTCTATTTATTGAATCATCTCTAATTATAAATATCATAGAGACATGGCTATACCCATTATAGAGATTAGAATATATGCAAACATTTTCAATGTTATAACTACATATATTTTGCACATTCTTGATTAAAGTGATGAAGAAAATACTTTGGGTTTCTGTTTTCCCCCCTCAGCTTTTTTCCCCAGGTACTAAAGAGAAAATGTTAGAACTGTTTTAAATATTTGTCTTCCCAGAAAGATTTGGAAGGATTAGTTTTGGAAAGGCAAAAGTAGTATAGTAGTACGGAGCTTTTCCTCCTCTGCTTTCATTATCCCACTTTAGGGCTTTCACTCTCAATTTCTCTTTAGTTATGCCCTTGCCTTTGTTCTCTGAATCATGTAACTATGGTCTCTGGCATAAATTTGGCCCAGTAATCCGTGACAGGAACCATCTGGTCAAAATCAGTCCCTAGATACCTTAAATAACATGGCTCCAATTTGGGAATCAGCCTTGAGACCACAAACCCGAGTTTGAGTCAAAAACATGGTATCCTCAATCAGGAGGTTGAATAGAGCCAAACATCCTCAATGCTGGAAACTGCAACTTACCCACCAAATATCAACCAGGTTGAATGGAAGGAAACATGGAGTAGTGGAATAATCATGGGTTCTGAAGTCAGAAAAACCTGGGTTCAAAGTCCAGTTGCCATATTTATTAACGAAATGACCTTGGACTATTTTCCCAATATTCCTGAAACGTACATTAAGTGAGATGAGTCCTAAGTGTCTACATGCATGTCTTATTTTGCATTTCCCCAAGAAGCAGACCCTGAGACAAGGATTGAAGTGAAATTAGTTTATTTTCTAAGTGGACGAAACACTAGAGGGGAATGAATAAATGAGACAAAGAAAGAAAGACAGCAAATAAAGATTAGTGTAATCAAGCCAACTACCACAGGAGTAACTAGAACTTATACCTTCAGGGGAAATTCTTGGAGCCAGTGGGAAAGGCACATCTCAGAGTTTTCCCACCAGGGCAACAAGGATGCTGAGGAATTTATTAGCAATTTTCATCCATCGTTGGTTGAAGGCTGCTCTGGAGGTGTTAATTTGCTGGCACTTCCAACCTGTCTTGCTGGAAGGTAGAGAAATGCAGGTTCTGACAGCAAAAGGCAGGCTATTGTCAACTGAGTGGTAAGGGCAAGAGGATGTGGGGACACTGACATTTGTTCTAACCCTTGCACCACTGAAATCCACTCATTATCGATGTTAAGTTCTCTGGGCCTTATCATTGATTCTTCAAGGTGATGGCTGGTCAAAAAAAAAAAAAAGTTTTATTATGGTTGAGTTAATGGGACAAGTTAGAGTGTCTCCTGCTTCCATTATTCCTGAGTCTGCAAATGCTAATCATCATTACACTCCTCTACCACTTATTCTAGCTTCCCCTTACCCTCGGTCATCACATCTGCTTGCGTATGTTGCTTCCCTAGCATAGACATAGACCTTCATCCTCGAGATGTTGAACCATAACTACCATTCCCTTATCAGAATGTGGTTACTTTGGTCACCTATTTACGGTTATTACCAGTCATAAGAGCGTCAAGAGATGCCCTGGTGAATCCCTTGAGTTACAGACGTACTCCTCCCTGCTCCCCATATGCAGTAGCAACCCTAGCTCCTCGGTGATAATCAGGGTTATTACCCATACCAATATAGTAGCTCCTTTCTTCGCCTGCTAGACTGCTGGCATGGGAATCCAAAAATAACTAGAAGGCAGCTATAACATTAGGTTTAGTGGATTTATTCATGGTCCCCTGGTAGAGGTGTGCATTTTCCAAGTCACCCCACCACAGAAACAGGACCTCCACTCACCCAGAGCCTATGGGGAGTTATGGGAGTGGAAAACACAAATTAAATTCCTAGTGGATAATCAGGAACTCTGGTGAGGAGGTGGCTTCTAGTATCCTTCGGAGAGGACTTTGAACCTGTGGCTCCTGGACCCATATGGTTTTTCTCTTAGGGACATAGAACCATATAATGGCTGTTCATTTAAAGTAAATACCAAGTGTTGAAGAACAGTGCCCAACGCTGCTCGGTGTTATCCCCAAGCTGTGCATTTCAGAGTCCATTCCTATGTTCCCCTAGTCTGACAGCTTCTGCATGTTAAGTATATGGTAGGAGCAGTGACTCCCAAGGTCATGTGACCTGAGCAGTGAGGCTGCTCTTACTGCAGTCTGAACCTCCTACAGAGTCTGTGCTTGCCCCGTGCCCCACACACAACTGTGGTTGGAAGTCAAGCCATAGTGTACTGACAGGGCTAAGATTTTATAAATTTTCTACTGCAGTGTGAACACATACTAAAAAACTGCAGAAATTACAAGTGAACTACTTGATAAGTTTTCATAAAGTAAACACACCCAAATACAGCCAAGATTTTGAACAATGATTCTCTAAAAATAATTTGTTAGTTTCATAAACTAATAATGATTGAACCCCAACATTGCCTGGATTTGAAAAATTCCTTAGGCCTTTTCATGCCCCAGAAGTGCAGCACTAATTAGAGTATAAGCCTGATATAACCCAGCCATAAATTTGTCCTGTCTCCTAATACAAGATTTATGCATTCCAGTGGATTTATAAATTTTGTTCTCTTCTTTGTATTATAGTGGAAGTCAACATGTACATATTTGATACAATTTTTATGCATTCCAGTGGATTTATAAATTTTGTTCTCTTCTTTGTATTATAGTGGAAGTCAACATGTACATATTTGATACATATATACATATATTAAAAATTTCCTTTTCTGTCATTCTTTGTAAGGCTAATCTCACTTTCACAGCTCCACCAGCTCAAAGGATGAGGGAACATATGCTTCTCCATATGCCCAGTGCCGACTCCTCAATGCATTTATTACTCGGAGCTTAGTGATTGAGGAATGTTTGTAATCTTTTATTTTTCCTTATAGTGAGTCACTCTACTGTACATTTCAAAATCTGTGATAAGTTGAAAGATCCAAGAATCGAGGTACATTTCAACAAACAGCTTCCCATCTGGTAAATGAGAAGTTTTGTTTATAACCAGGTATTCAAATAAGTGGTGTGAAATGACATTCAAATTATTTTGTCTCATTACATGTCTAAAGGACTGAGCAAAAACACAACCCTCCCTCCAATTCACTCTCCATACTGCAGCCAGGTCAGGAAACTCATCTGCCTTAAATTCTTCAACAGGTCCAAAGTCCCCACCTTGGCTAATGAGGCCCTCTATGAACTGGCCCCTGTCTTCCTTCTTCAAATTGTCTCTCAACAATCCCCTTCCTTTCCTAAACTCCATCAAACTGGATCTTTCAGTTCATTAAATGTATCCTTAAGTCAGCACTCAACTCAAGCAAAATCCATAGGTAGGAAATGTTAAAATAAACTAAGTCAATTTTAATACACAGCTTACTACCAACTAGCTGCTTTTCATCTACCAGACCCCAAGCAAGTTTCTTGAAGTCAGCAGTTGGGGTTTAGGATAGAAACAGGGACAGCCATTGTGAGGATCTGCTTCAGTGTTTCAGTCCAAAAGGCTCACCTAGTGGTGTTTTCCTCCGGCACCATGTTTGGATTTTCTGCAAGAGCCAGACCAATCTGGGAATACCCAAAGGAATTCAGAACTGCTGAACTGACAGACCTGTTTCCTCTGGTCTGAGGGTTAAATAATTCCCCGCTTCTCTCTCCACCACCCGTCTAGCTAACATTGCCTCACCAATTGCCAGGGAGTTTCTCCGTTTTGAGTTACGTTATCTGTCTCACATGGGAAGCCTGAGTTGGTCCAAAGTTCAGGTGATTTTGTGCATCATAAGGTTGTGAGATGTTCCAAATGCCCCAAGCCAAACCAAAGGGGAGATGCTTTTAAATTTCATTTTACATCTTCAGATCCTCTCACTTTTGTTTAAAGCAGCATTTTGGCAAAGCATCCTCTTTTTTTTAAGAGTTTATCTACCCATTTTTGAGCATATGAGTCAATCAGCTAACATTTACAGAGCCTTAAATGTGCTTGGTTCATTGGTAAGAGCTTTGGGGTGTAAAACAAGTGTGCTCACAAGGCTTGAATCTGAGTGGAGAGATAAAGCTTTAATTGATGAAATAATAAAGTGCTAAAATCTGCATACTTGCCATAAGTTCTTTAATTCAGAGTGAGATAGACTGCTATGGAGAGAAAGTTTTAGTGAAGACTCTACAGAGAAAGTGTTATTTTTGTGGCAAATTGAAGGATGGGTAAGATTAAGTATAGGGTCATCTGGAGGTTGCTGCCCAGGTGGCAGCCAAGGTGGACCTGTATGGGCACAAAGGCACAGAGGCAGGAAAGATAATACCAACTAGGCCTATCCCTGCTACCTGTGCTCCAGAAAGCACTGCCTTCCACAGTTGTTCTCAAACCTTAGTGTGCATCAGAATCTCCTGGAGAGGGCTTGTTAAAACACAGATTTCTGGGGCCCATTCCCAGAATTTCTGATGGGGTAAGACCTGGGAATTTGCATTTTCAACAAGTTCTCAGGGCTTCCCTGATGGCACAGTGGTTAAGAAGCCGCCTGCCAATGCAGGGCACACGGGTTCAAGCCCTGGTCTGGGAAGATCCCACACGCCGCAGAGCAACTAAGCCCGTGTGCCACAACTACTGAGCCTGCTCTCTAGAGCCCGCGAGCCACAACTACTGAGCCTGCATGCCACAACTACTGAAGCCTGCACTCCCAGAGCCCGTGCTCTGCAACAAGAGAAGCCCCCACTGGTCGCAACTAGAGAAAGCCTGCACGCAGCAACAAAGACCCAAATGCAGCCAAAAATAAATATATAAAATAAATTTATTTTAAAAAACCCAAAAACAAGTTCTCAGGTGATGCTGATGCTGTTGGTCCAGGGCCCAAGCTTTGGAAACCTTTGCTCTAGACTATGATGATGGTTCACCACTCAGTACATTTCATCTGGAAATGATGCTGCAAATCGTCTCTCTCAGTGATACTCTTTGTTCTGCTTTCTTCCACGCTAAAGCGTATGGTCTTCTCATTCACACCTTTACATTTCTCAATCTCATCTTTCCTTCCCAGTGCCACCCTAGTCCCATAACCCTTAGCTCCACAATCAGATTGAGTGTGGTCATTTCCTGCCCTTTTTTTGTTGTAGTTGTAAGCTGATATCAGTTGCTGTGACCTTTAGCCAGTCTAAACCTTGAGACTTTAGAAGGAAAAAGTGAATAATGTTATCAGTGTTCAGTTTCTACCTTATTTCCTTATCTCTTGCAGTTTCATTGGTAAATTAATGTGGTGATGTGGGGGACCTGATTTTAATTTTCTGTTCAACACTGATTATAATTTCCCAAGTAGAAGCTTATTTGCCTTGGAGTTATTTCTCTTTGATAAACTGATTACCCAAGTAGGTAGCAGTGTGACTGTTAGAGTGGTTCTGATAATTGCATGTTGATTTAAGGCTTTACATATTAAATAATTAGATTATGGTTGACCTTTGACAGAAGCTTTGAATTCCTTTCATTTTATCAGCAATCATAGTACATGGCAAATTAGTAGCCAAAACACATTGTAACTTCTCTCCATGAATAATGAAAGAAGTTAATAGCACATAGTAGGCACTCATGTATTTGTTGAATGAACAAATAAATGCATTAAAAATCCATAAATAATTTTTATTTGCTCCATGAAGCTAAAACAGACATAGTTCCATGAAATATACGCAGGGTTATTTTGTATCAGTTTTAAATTTGGCAGGTTACCAAATGTTAATTTGCTTTTAGCTAGTAGAGATTAAATGTAATTCCTTCCCTGAGCAGCCCTAGAGTAAGCAAGCATGAAAGCATTTTCACAGTAATCTGGGAGGAATTGACATTTAAAGGAGTTAGCATTACATCTGTACTTTAAAGCTATTAATTTCATAGATAAATTAACTTCATTACTCCATCTTTATCTTGCATTTTGAAAGGACTCCATCAGCTGGACGATTGACAGCCGAGGGTCAATTGAAACTGCTGTTATCCCAGCCAGGCTGTAATTGGAACCTGCTTCTGGAAACCCTACTGCATCATGATGGTCTTTTACTGAGAATCTTGCTAAAGAGCTCAAGTGAGTATTTGTAGTTATGAGAATGTCCTGAAAAAACCCAGTCATTGCTCAAGTTGAATGGAATTTTTTTTTCTACTTGAATGTTGGCAGAGGGATGAAACCAACTGCATTATATCAATAGTCAGTGGGGTTAGCAGCAGGCAAAATATTGAGTAACTTTATAAACCTATTGGAAAGATTTTTTTCAGGGATTCTGAATGAGAGCAAAAAATATTTTTATATAATACTGTCCTATCATAAACTATCATAATATAGAAATATATCAATATATGGGGTTTGAAATGCCTAAGAATATTATGGGAACATAGTTATATGTCCAAGACAGAAGTATCAATTAGACCTGAGAGAGCGAGAGAGAGAGAAAGGGAGAGAGAGATTGCTTTAGAGCCACATTAGACATTTCAGTGGATCACGAAGAATGCTTATATAACTTATGAACAAGCAAGCATGGATTACAGCCATATCACTGAGGCATGGAGAAGTAATCATGAGAAAATTATGAATGGAAATTGAGGAGTAGTAGAAGACCATACTTCTCTTAGACTTTCTTTCTTCCCCTAAGTACTATTTTAGAAAATGGTAAGTAATGTTATGCCAGTCTCCTAGTATATCCTACTGCTCTCCTGCTACCTCTATAAAGAGTTTTCTAACCATCTTCACGTACCCCTACACATTTCTTCTGTTCTGTACTATATGTGTAGCCAGATTAATTTTTATCAATCACTAGTTTCAGTATAGTCTTCTCTAATCAAAATCTTTTTTCTCTAGTTCCCCATCAACCTACAGGAACAAATCCCTGTCCTTTGGCCATTCAAATATGGCCCCAGCCTAGTTTTGTAAGCTTTTTCCCCACTATTCTCTTGTGTATGTGTGTGCACGCACGCGCAATCACACACAAGCACACATACACACCCATTTCAGCCATTGTCCCCAAAGCCCCATGCACATGCTCCTTCCACACCTTGGCTCACCCATTTTTCCTCCTTGAAAGACCCTCCATAGACAACCCAGCCTCCACCAGTGGGCAAAGGCCACTGATGTTCCAGATCTCTGAACACTGTAGCTCACACTGATGTCTCCCTCCCTCCCCTGGACTTCACAGTGTCTGTTATGGTGGCTGCTGCCCTTAGCTTACTCTGCCTCGTATTGTTATTATATTTGTATATGAATGAGGCAAATGTTACCAGGCCCGACCAGCCTGTTGGTATACAAATGAGGTTCGTAGCATTCCCAGTCCAGATTGTTCCAGTCATTTCTGGAATTTTTGGTTTCTCAGATCTGCTCATGACCAGTTCCCCATATTCTTCTCTTCTGTACACCTTGATGTTTGCTTCCCAAAAGCCACTTAGGGGAAGTGCCTCACTACTGAACCCTTTGCTTCTCTCCTGGTGCTCTCAAATTCATAAAATCTTGTGGTTCCAAAGGTCACTACAACTCCTCCAGTGTCACTGTGTTCCAAGGAGAAGTTCAGAGGTTACCTCTCCTCAAAACCCTGAATCTGTCTTTATTCTCTTAGCCCCCAAGCCGTACTCTGTGGGCCTTAAGTCTTACAGAGTTGAACTGAAAACATTATCTTTACCTTCAATATCTATAACTCCACTCTCCTAAAGGGAAAACAGGTGCTAGGGAAACTAATTGCTCAATTAGCCAACATATATTGTTTACTTATTAGGTGTCAGGCACCGTGATTCTTAAAACCTTATAAAGTAAATATAATTATTTTCATCATGTTAAAAATAACATTAGAGTTTAAGATAATGTTATTTGCCAAGAGACACATGGAGCTGATAAATGGTGGGTAGCCCAGGATTCTGAACCCAGCTGGAGCTTTCTTTCCCTTATCCTTCTATACAAATACTCTTGCAAATCAAATCCTGGAGTGGAACAGGGGTATCTGCAAAAACTGTAATCTGTCCACTCTCAGGTTGAATCAACCAGGACACCCCAGTGCACATGCATTTAACTGTTCTTTCCAGCTATTAGTGGAAATTAGTGGAAATTAGTGTTGATCATAGATTTTTATTTTTATATTCCTCCTCAAGCTAACACAGTGCTTTTTACAGAAAAAGTTCAATGATTGGCCAGTGATCCATTAGAATATAAAATATGGAGCTTCCATTAAACTTTATAATCTGAGCTTTTAGGCAAGATGACTACACAACACAGATAGTATCTGACATGGCTGGAAAGTTACTCTAATATAACTCATGAAACTCATGGGCATGGTCCCAGAAGAGAAATGGTTTCCTCTTGATAGAGTTATATAGAACAGCCTGGAAAAACAATTGCGTTCAAACATTGGACTATACTGATATAGCCACTAAGTACAGGAATAGCAACTGTGGTTAAACGAATTTTAACCATGTTTTCTTACAAAAAAATTCCACATTTACTTACCAAAAATATTACATCTACCTTTTGTATGTATAACATGATATTGTTTTTGAGGGACTTAACAGGTTACTAAAGGTACTATATTGTATCTCCTTCAGTTCTGGTTCTTACGGAATACAGAAGTGTATTTACCCAACCTGCTCAAATATCTATCAGTTTTTGCAGAGGTTGTTAGGTGTTTGATCAGGGTTACATAACTGCCTTGGTATTGTCTTGTATTGAATTTTATTAGCTACTTCAAATATTGTAAGGATGAAGTGACAGAATTTACTAATCGATTGATTGACTGACTGACTTATTAAGCTGCAGTAGAAACCTTGTCACTTTAATTTAGAAACAGTATATTCAGGGAATCTTATTAACTAGACTAAGATGGAAATTATTATGCACCTAAAAATACATACATAATATTTTTTCAGAGATTTTGTTTTCATTGAACACCACTTGGTAATTTAGAAGTTTGATCATAATTTTAGGAAAGCAAAATTTTAGAGTAAAATATGCTGATTAGGTGTTTCAAGCATCATAACTATTGGGCTTTTTTTTTTTTTTTTTTTTACTATTGGGCTTTTAATGTGAGAGTTTTCCTTTATAAATAGTGTCTTTTTGGTCTAATTGATAAAATTTAACTTTTGTTAAATTGGCTCAGGAATAAGAATAGAGATTTTAAATACATATTTTTATTTTTATTTATTTATTTATTTGGCTGCATTGGGTCTTATTTGTGGCACATGGGATCTTCGTTGCTGCATGTAGGATCTTTGTTGCAGCATGCAGGCTCTTAGTTGCGGCGTGTGGGCTCTTTAGTTGCGGCATGCATGCGGGATCTAGTTCCTTGACCAGGGATCGAACCCAGGCCCCCTGCATTGGGAGCACGGAGTCATAGCCACTGGACAACCAGGGAAGTCCCTAAATACATATTTTTATTGTACATATTTTAAAACAAGGTCCTCTTCATCCAATAAGCAATTACTAAATTCTGTTAGGTAGAGAATTTTTGATAGACAATCATATATTATAAAGATTAAAATATATGAGGTTTTATCTCTTTTATATCTGTAGCTTTTGGTCTTGCTCTATGAAAATGATTTATCAGAATTTCTATTTATTTTAAAAAGAATCAGCTGAGCATATATGGAAATAACTTTCTTGTAATATGAGATACAACTTCACTGAAGGTCAGAAAATGGTAAAATTTAATAAATGAATGAATAGTAAAATTTTAATTTATTCATTAATAATAAAAAAGTCATAGGCTGCAAGCTTCTAGGAAGCTTGGATAAAGTTCAATGGGCATGAGAAGGTAATGTTTGTTCATTTTATTTTTAAGATGGGCCATCCTAAATTTGAAGGAAAAAAAACCTCTCAACTACAAATGTTTATAGAAGGTTTTAAATTCGTAAGACACTATTTTGGATTAGTGACGTTAAAAACCCAGGGCAATTGTTTTGACATTACCTCACTGAGGCCACATGGCCTTAACCAGTTTCTTACTTGTGGCATCAAAAGAACAAATATTTGGCAATTTCCCAATTGTTAGCAGGTAGCCTTTTCCTGCTAGTGACATTTGAATGAAGTGTAACTAACTTTCTTTCCTTTGCCCATTGCCTCAAGAATGATTCTCAGTGAAACTTCTTGGCTTCTGGTGATTTTCAGTAATAACATAACAACCACAACCAACTAGCAAACACATAATATTTAACATGTTCTAGACACAGCTTCTAAGTCTTTAAATGTGTTCACTCACTGAATCCTCAAAACAAACTCTGTGTGGTAGGTACAATTATCATCTCCATTTTACAGATGAGGAAAGTGAGACACAGAGAAATCAAGTCGTTTGTCCAAGTCAACAGCTAATAATCAGCAAAGCAGGATTTGATTCAGACAGCCGGTGTGCAGGGACGGTGCTTTCACCCACCAAACCTGTACTGGCAGAGCCACAGAAAGTTTACAAAATTGCAGGGTTGCACAATTTATGAGAACTATCAGGAACCTCTGTCGTGGATAATTTTGCTAGTATAATCTGTACTTTTCAACCTTGTAACAGAGTGCCAAAAGATAGTCAAGAAACTGACCTACAGAAAATTCTCAATAAATGGCTGCCACCACTACAAAGGCGTGGTTGACTTAAAATGAATTAATCAATTCAAATTCTCTGACTTTATGGTTAATGCTTTCTTGATCTTTTGGGTAATGAGGAATATTGTGGCAGAAGCTTGGTGTTTTATTGTACATTATGTGTGTATGAGTTTCATTTTATAAGTATTTATGACCAAAGTGCTGCTTCATGACTGTCTTGAAGGAAGTGACCAAAAGTAAAGATATGCTCCCTCTTGGTACCCTTAGTGCACCTAACTTCAATGTCCTTGGCTGCTTTCACTAGTGACAACATCTGTATTCTTACTTGTTCAGTATTTTTTTCTTTGCTGAATTTGTACCCTGTTCTTACTGAGAACAGTAGAATCATATTTGTGTGTTCTTGCCTTAGTCTTTCCAACCAAGGATCCTATCCGCGAATGATGACAGACTAGCCTAGAATATCAATGGTCTCCATAGAAATAATTCAGTCCCAGAAACAGTTATCATCTAGGGTCTGTGCTGAGTCTCCATGAGGGTAGGGTGGTTGTAGGGTATGATTATGTAAAGCAAGGCTTCTGGACTTTACAGTGCAAAAACATTATCTGGGGAGCTGGTTGAAACTGCAGATTCTGATTCAGTAGGTCTTGGGTGGGACCTGAGATTCTGCATTTCTAACAAGCTCCCAGGAAATGCTGCTCCTGATGCTGCTATCCCCTGGACCACCTTTTGAGTAACAAGGCCATCGAACAAGGTATCTGTTACTATAGATGGCAAAAAATTGGGGTATGTGATTTGTCTTTCCAATGTACTATGCTTTTAAAGAGACATGATTTTTTTTTCCCCCCTCCGGTACGCGGGCCTCTCACTGTTGTGGCCTCTCCCGTTGCGGAGCACAGGCTCTGGACGCGCAGGCTCAGCGGCCATGGCTCACGGGCCCAGCCGCTCCGCGGCATGTGGGATCTTCCCGGACCGGGGCGCGAACCCGTGTCCCCTGCATTGGCAGGCGGACTCTCAACCACTGCGCCACCAGGGAAGCCCTAAAGAGACACAATTTACTTAAGATTATTTATAATCCATTTTGTCAGAACGTTCACAGAAGTCAAAAAGCTTGGTCTTATTCAAATACAGAACTGATTATGTCACTCCCCTGCTAAAAACCTTTAGTGGCTGCCCACTACTTATAGAGTACAGACCCTAATCCTTAAGACACAAGCAATGTCCATTGTGCTCTGGCAATGGCTGACTTGTCCAGCATCGGGTCCATGCAAGCTTAACATGCATATTCTGGTCTAGGTTGTGCATCTTAGATTTGTATATTTATAATAGCAATGTCCCTGTAGAAGTATCTTGAGAAAAGAGGCAGATGCTCCAACACCAGTGACCTTTCAATTAATTGGCCCAAATTCCACGTTCTCTCCTGTTACAGAACCCTTGAAATGTTATTTTTTTGAGCCTAGAATCTTCTTCCTTTTCATTTTCCTGGCAACTGATAATCATCTTTTAGCTTCAGTATTACTTCCTAGGAAGTCATCTTTGATCATCCCATAACGTCCCACCATAATTCCTTTCGTAACACTCGTCACCATTTTAAGTGAAAGGTTAAATGACATAATTGAGTATTTAATCCCTGTGTCAGCCATTGCAAGCTCCAGAAGGGCAGGGACAGCTCATCATTGTTCCCCAGTACTTGGCTTGGTTCTCGACACTTGAGACTGGTACTGATCACATAGAAGGTGCATAAAAAGTATTTGTGAATGAATGAAATTTCCAGGAAAAAATTCTACTTCATTCATTAGTGTTGTGATCTGTCTAAACTTCAGTCTCCCCATTTCTAAATTAGGGTACTAATAATGACCTTACGTGTTTATTTTGAGGTTTAAAAAAGTAAATAGGGACTACCCTGGTGACGCAGTGGATAAGACTTCACGCTCCCAATGCAGAGGGCCCGTGTTCAATACCTGAACTAGATCCCACACGCATGCCGCAACTAAGAGTTCGCATGCTGCAACTAAGGAGCCCACCTGCTTCAACTAAGGAGCCCACCTGCCACAACTAAGACCCAGCACAACCAAATAAATAAATTAAAAAAAAAACCTAATTAAAAAAAGTAAATAAACATAAAGCACCATTTTTTGAAACCTAGTAGATACTTACTTTCTATTAGATTCTTTTCTTCTTTTACACTGTCTGGAAAAATATGCTTGATATATTTTTCTTCTCTCATCACTCCTCCTGTGCTCTCCATGCAGTGGTCTCTCCCTCAGCTTCTCAGTAACTCTCCCCTCCATCCAAGCATAAATTTGTCTCCAGGAGGTGGGTTTCCCCTTTGACATCTTTGGCCTGAAAAGATGTTGCCTTAGCAGCTCTCATGGGTGTGAAGATGAGAACTGGACCAAATAAATATTCCCAAGTTTTATATATTACAGCACTTCTTGAGAACCTTTGTATATAGCTTGAGAGATTGGTAATATGAATTTTGCTATGATGCTTCACCTACACAGAATCAGATCTAATTTGGCTTGACAGTAGCTGAAATTTTTATATTCTATCTCTTCCTGGCACCTAGAAAATGTCTAATATATCTATAGGAACATGTTTCTTCTTCAGTAGTTCATGTGCTTCTAGTGTTAGCATGTAAATGATTTGGCATTATATTACGAGTGATACTATTATCATGAATTTATGTAGCATCTTTTCCCCAACAACTCAAAGTGATTTAACATATTATTTCATTTCTGACCCTTGGATCATTAGGACTTTTGCAAATGAGGAAACTTAGATACAGAGAAATTGAGCAAATTGCGTACTTGGTGTTTAAGTGGTCCTTGTTAGAAGAATGAAGAGCTATTATTTCATGAAAGTATATCTATTGTTTTTAAATAAATTCTAAAATGAAAACATGAGACTTTGTGGAGACATTTATTCCTAGAAATAAGAAATAATATCCTTCTGAATTAATTTCTAAAAATGTTGGGTGATGATTTTATAAACACATTCTCTATTCAACTAATATTTAATGGACATCAACTAGGTACAAGTCACTGTTCTCAGCTGGAGATATAGTGGTAAACATGACGCCATATTGCCTTCATATTCTGGGGGATTCATTGCTGGGGAAACATGGGGAGGACAGACCTTATAAAGTAAAAAATATATATATAAATTAGATAAGTTCAGTTGCTAATAAGTACCATGAGGTGCTTTTCTAAAACAGAGTGACTGATAAGAGAGTGATGGATTGGGTGATGAAGAAATGCTGCTTGAAGAGCTAACACCTACTTTTGCTTGTGAGTTATTTGGGAATAGACGGAAGATGTCCTTATGTAGTATTAGATGTTTGGAATATATGTATGCTTTCTTCCAGTATTCTAGAATAGAAGTCAGCAAACGTTTCCTATAGAGGGCCAGATGGACTATAGATAGAGGGCTTTGTAGGCAGCACAGTCTCTATCACAACTACCGACCTCTACCATTATAGCAGGTACAGACCATACATAAGCAAATCACATGGCTGTGCAGGGGAGGAAAAAGTTTTCCTCAGCTTTCTTACGGTCACTGGCTGGGTTTGAAAATTAAACTGACAAAGATAGAGTAACAGGATAAAAGCATACAAATTTATTTAATATAAGTTCTACATATTAGACACAAGAGACTTCATAAGGAAATGAAGATCCAAAGAAACAGAAAATATCTTTATGCTAGGTTTAATGAAGAATGGACAGTTGTGGAGAAATATGATAGGTCAAGGAGTATGAGGCTAAGTGTAACAAACTAGGGGGAACTTAGCAAGGCTTATTTGCTAGGATTCTTCTCAGCATCATTTTGACTTCAGAGATAAGGGTGCACCTTTCCTCCTGGTATAGGGCGGGCACCTCTGATGTGAGGGTTTCATGACCTGTTTCAGGGGAGAAGGGCAGGGGGAATTTCAGAGCGATTTTCCTGTTTCTGCTCTTTTCTCAAGCTCCTTCAGCTTATATGCCAAGGTGCCATATTTTGGGGTAGCATTCCCGAACCCCATCGCCAGTATTCCAATGGAACTTTATTTATGGACACTGAAATTTGAATTTCACATAATTTTTGTTTGTCAGAAATCATATTCTACTTTTGATGTTTTTCAGAGATTTGAAAATGTAAAAACCATTCTTAGCTGTGGACCTTACTGAAACAGGCATCAGGCTGGACATGTCTCCTGGGCTATAGTTGCCAACCCTATTGTGCAGCACCCAGGTGCCCACAGTGGCTTTATCACTTCTCTGCAAGGTGGTCATTTGGCATGAGGACCTGCACATAGACCTAGCATGGTGCTTTTTTCAGAGACCATGGGAGAAAAGTTAAACAGCCCATTCTCTTTAACTTAAGAAGTTAGAGGGACCATTCCTGCTGGACAGATAGGCTTGGTGTCTGCCTTACAGAAGGAATTTCTCTTTGAAATAGCTTTAACTCAGTTTCACATTCTGTGGACTTTGTGCTTATTCAGGAGCACAGATGGAGCTCAAAACTTGCCTCTCACTCCTAGGGCTGCCAGTTGCAGAATTTGGACCAATAGTGCACTTATGCTTAGTGGTCTTTTTTTGGCACAGCCTGCTTCAATGGAGAGTGCCCACTGAAGAGTGAAAAGTGCTAAGATGTTAAGTAAAAACCAGGCCATGCCTTGCTTAAATAAACTGGGTATGTCTAACTTGGAGAAGAAAAGAACTAGAGGAGGCAGGATAGCGATCTTCAAATATGTTAAGTCTGCACGTAAAAAAGAAAAAAATAATAGGCTGTCCAGTTCAACACGTGGACATGCTTGGGAATAAGTTAAAAGGAAATGGATTTTGGCTGTCAGTCTGTCAGTCAAAAACCCTGAATTGTCATCCATAATGACAACTGAGGAAGTGCTCTTCTTTTCTCTATTCACTAAAGAGACTTGCCCAGATTTCTGTAGTCCTTTCACATTAAGTGCTCTCTCTATATTTTTAAAATGCAAAACAGGTTGGTAACTTGAGCTGTCCAGCAGAGGGACGGCTGCCTTGAATGGTGGTGGATATCCCACCCCTGAAAGTATTCAAAAGCAAGCTAGGTCACCATTGTCACAGATGCTGGAAGACATTTTTATTTATTCAATCAGAAAAGATTTATTCATTTATTGACCAAATATTTACTGACTTCCCTGTGAGGTGCCTTCCAGCCATATAATCACATTATGTTTCTTAATCAGTTAGAACTTGATATAAATCTGTGACGTAAGAGTCAAAGTTTTAAAGACCTATTTTGGCCGTGCTTTGTTAGTCTTGCCAGTGCCTACTGCTAAAGCAAAATTCCTCTTGCTCCACAACTGATGCTTTTGAATTAAAATTAAATCCAACTTTGGTAACCTGGTTAGTCATTTCTTTTCCAATTGACAATCTTCTTATGCAGAATAGCCCTTTGTGCTTCTACCTTGTACCTTTTCCATTTGAACTACTCACTTTGATTTGCAAATCCAAAGGGCTTAAAGGTCATGTAAGACCTTTGCAAACATGATTCCTAGATTCAGTTTTATTGAATAGTAGTCTTGCTAGACACAATACTAGAAAAGGGTTTCATGGTCAAAAATACTTAGAAACACTATGTGTATACTAAAATACCTTCATAGAGAGTCACAGAGCTCATGAATAAAGGCTGTGAAAAATCCTGCAGGAAACAAAAGTGTTTACTATTGTTGGAGCCAGCACTTCCAGGACATATGTGCTACCCATTAACATCCCACGAAACACACTTTGGAAAATCTTGCCTTCTAAAAAGCATGAGGAAGAATCCTAGTAGATACAGGTCCGTACAGCCAGAACTGTTTCAAAGAGGTTTGCCTATCTATGTTTACTAATATGTAAATAACACAAAATAATTTTTCAACATACAGAATTGCCTGTGTATGCCATGTACTGATGATCGGTTTTCGAGGAACTAGAATCAATTGCTCAGCTATTAGTCTTTATTGAATGTAGCTATTTTCTCGATTATTCATAAAATGCTTTTTTTCTCCTTTATTCATTAAATGCTTTTTTTCTCCTTTATTCATTAAGGGTAAGCCTCTTTAAGATTTAGTTTCTTCATTTGCCAACCCCAGTTCTAGATGATAGAAGAGAGAGAGCTATAGAAAAGACAGCCCACAAGGCACCCTGAAACCGAGAAAGCATGGCTCTAAGGAAGTCAAGAGAGAAGAGAGTTTTCAAGGAGTAGGTGAAAAGAAAGGAAGCAGTGGATATGAGGAGGATGAGGTTTGCAGGGGAAAATGACATTTGAATACTATGACTAGGAGGTAAATGTCATTCCAAAATAAACCAATTACTAGATGGACCAAAACCCAACGAAACTACTCAAGAGATTTCTTTCTTTCTCCCTTCCTCCCTTCCTTCTTTCTTTAGTATTCAAACATTAGTTAAGCATGTAGCAGTGTTCCAGGTGCTGTGGGAAGATACCTAAAGACAAGATGCACATTCATAGAAAGTCCACTAAGGAAACAGTACTAGAGAGGTAATGAGGTCATATATGTGAAATTGTAGAAAGCTACGTGAAATTGAGGTATTTTGTATGAAGACAATCAATTACCACATACCAAATACCTGGTTTAGATTGAGTACTTTGCATTCAGAGGTTATTAACAATAAAATGTCAAAGCAGCCTTTGAGAAATTTGAGGTTATAGTTTAATGCAAACAGCACAGGCAAATTCTTACTGCCTCTGTGATCTTGGGGCAAGTTACTTAATTTTTCTCAATTTTCACTTTTTCATCTGTAAAGCTGGGATAACCGGCACCCATTCTGTAGAGTGTTAGGAGGATGAAATTACACTTAATGCAGCTCATGTGATGTTCAGCATAGTGTAATTTGTGATTAGTAACTTTGTTTTTACAGAGTTGGTATAAATCTCAATTCACGAACTCAGATATACAAGGAATATCTAAGTCGCTTACTGTCTTCAAATCAATTTTAAGAGGATTCTGAGTGCCTCCTGCCTGGCTGGTAGGACATTTAACCGTAGCTATTCCTAGAGCTCCCACCCTTACCCCGGGGTCGTGCAGAAGTTCCTGTGAGACTGTTTTGATCATCAGTTATCTGGTCGCCCTAGTTACTGCAGAAATACCCTTATCCCTGTCCAAACGCTCCTGCCAAGCACAGCAGCCAGGAGTGGCTTGTAACCTTTGAGACTGAGAACCTGTGTCAAGGATCCAGCTTCCCTCCGTGCCTCACCCTGACAAGCCTCCCTGAGCTCTGCCTTCCAGCAAAGCCCTTGCAACCCACAGATGTCTCTCTCCAGTCCCAGAGGTCTCCTCTCTCTGAGCCCTCATGACCCTTGCCTCTGTCCACCTGCCAGACACATATGATTCCACTTTGGTATCATAGTACCAATATTGGTACCAATATATAGTACCAGTATTTTTTGGCCTTAAAAAATGGCTATTTCATTTAGTTCAAACTAATAACTATTCAATGGCTTTAGCTTTTTTTTTTTCTTTCTTTTTTTTTTTTAAGTCTGGGTGGGCAACTGACTTCAGTCTATTTGTTGCTTTTCAAATAGCAAAAATCCCTGAGGCAGGTAAACAGACTACTTTTTTTGAGGCAAGGGAAAATAGAAATAAAAAATATACATTGAAGTATTTTGACACATTTATATGGTAATAACAACAATGTTAATGCTAATAAAACTCATTATTTTTATTATAATATTCCTCATACCATCCCCCTTTCTCCAGCTGTATTGTCAGTGCATGATTCATGGGGCCTTAGATTATTCAGGCTGTGTTGATTGTCTAGCTTTATCTCTCCCTCCTGCATACCATTCACACTTCAGCCATGCCACCCTACCAGCAGCAACCTGTCTTCTCACCATTGTACCAACTCTTCTGTCTTCCTGGAAAGCACCTTTCCCACCTCAACCTTGTCGTGCCAGTAAATTTCTACTCCTCCTTAAAGACTTCGCTGAGACATGGTCTTCTCTCAGAGAGAAGATGTCTTCTCTGCGTTCCTATCCCCAAATTTAAAACATCATCCTCTATATTTTCATAGTACCTTATACTTAAGGCACTTAGACTTAAGGTGATCGAATAATTCGTCATTTAAACTGGGACCCAGTTTAAGAGTGAAAGAGGATGCTGCTACTAATTACACCAGAACAACAGACATAAACCAGGACTGCCTGAGGCAAACCAGGATGTACTGTAACCCTACTTATCTTTACATTGCTGTAATGATTGTTTACATATCTATCATTCCCCCCCCCACAAACACACACACACACACACACACACACACACACACACACACACACAGAGGCAGTGAATCCCTGGAAGGTGTAGGCCTTAGCATCTAATATGGCTGCTGACATAGTAATTGATTAAATCTTGGGAATTTTATTGGAGCAGAACATTCTAGACTAATAAAGTGGTTGAGACAAACAAAAGGCGATAGGAGGGAACATGTGCAAGGAAAGCAAGTACACCAGTTTGGGAGGAGCAGATGACTGCGGATTGAAACATAATTTGGGAAAAGATTGTGGAAACTCTTGATTTTCAGGTTCAGGAATTTCTAACGAAGTGTGGGAGCAGGGGAAGGTTTAAACATGGGGCGATGACATGAAGGATAACTGATAGTTGAATGTAAGCTGAATTAGAGGGAGGGAAATGCAGAGAGGACTGAGGAGACTATTTGGATAAAAAAGATGAAATTACGAATGCCTGGACTAGGACTCTTTGTCATTTAACCTTTTGTGCTTGATGAAAACTTAGGACCCTTTAGATTGCAAGTGACAGAAACCCAAATTAACCTGGTTTAACCAAAAAGGGAAAGTTATCAGCTCAGCTAACATAAGTATACAGGCATTACTGGATCCAGGTTCTCACACAGTGTCATCCCATCAGGACTGTTCTCTCCATCTCTTGGTTCTACTTACTTTATCGACTTCCTTCTCAATGGAGTTCTCCCCAGAATGGACATCAGTAGCTTCCAGCCTACTTTCTACCAGCTTAGCAACCCAGTACAAAGAGAACATCACTTTACCAATAGTTCCAGCAAAAATCCTGAGGAAGGCTGTCTAGATCATGAAAATCAAATCATAGAAATAAAATTATCAAGAAGAACCATAGAAGCGATGAGCTTCCAAATGAGCAAGAAAAGGAAATGTACTCGTTCCAAAATGATCTAGGTTATATTTTTTCAATATATTTAAAATATAAGAAACTTTATGAGAGTATCTTTAATTCAATCAATATTTTTACATATTATGATACTGGACATATCATGCTAATTATCTAGACAAAATAGAAATTATTTCACCTTTTCAGTCCTACCTGTAGATGCAACAGTATAGGAACTGATCTTTGAAGAAGTCATAATGGAGCCAGAGGAGGACAGAAAAGAGTGATTAAAATGGCTCTGTCTTTGTGAGAATTCCTATTTGGTTTTGTTGAGAAACCAGCTGATAAACCTCTTCATTCTGAAATGGCAGGGTCTATGGGTTTGAGAAACACATAAATTTATTTGTAGAATTGATAGCATAATACTATAGAACACTATAAATGTGAATTTCCTATGAAATTTATGTTCTGAATAAAGGGTATAATAATGTTCAGAACACAAATCCCAGAGATACAAAGATTCATCTAGTTTTAAGATTTTCAATAACAAGAGGGTGCATATAGAATAACTCTATTTGGTGTTCAAGTTATACATACATATACTTAACATATACATATATGTATACATATAAAAATATATATATGTGTATATTTGTATATAATATGAATGAAATACTGCACCAAATATAGTAGCTATCATTGATTGGTAGGATTTGGTACAATTTTAGTTTTCTTAGTTTCTTAGTCTGAATTTTTTACAGTTTCTAGAATGAATGCGTGTTACTTTCAAATGAGAAAAGAAATCAAAAAAGTAAGAATTCTGAACTAAAGGGAAACTAGCACTGCCCTTTGAAGTGATGTCATGTTGTCCTTCTCACAACTTTTTCCCCCACAAATATCCAGGATTATCTCAGAAATTATATTGAGTTTGATGAACCATTGACCTGAAAGACTGTGGCGTTTCTCTTATTATGTAAATATTAATCAAATACATTTTTATGATATTATGCTAGAGTAAGTGATGAGAATGTAATCATAATCATTGATACCTACCTTACTAAAGCATTTTTATTCCTTTTAAGAACGCACCTTTCAAGAACAAGGTTCTGATATAGAAAGTAATGTGAACCAAGGATCCAACTTGATCGAAGCTATCTTTAAAGTATTGTACCACTGCAATTTTTCTCCACAAACATTTGGAAATGTTTTTGTGAGCTACATGGAAGAAGAACATTTATGGGACTTTTTATATAACATTCCAGGTATGAGAAATTTTCTATTTGTAAAAGAAGTGTTTTATAGATACTTAAATATATCTTTAAAGATGTTTTAAAAATTTTATTGATGTCAGTTTTGCTGAATCTGTTATTTGTAAAGGATTATCTTACATTTTTTCAGTATAAAGTCTTCTTTTGGGAATCATTAACCATTAGTTCCTGTCAAAATTTAACATACTTGGGACAAGGGTGAGGGGAAAGTTGAGGGGGGAAATTATGTAATGCAGATTTTTTTTTATTATTAGGTAGTGTTCTCTCATAAAAATTTAATATTTACCACAGATTATGTTTTGCTATTGAGCATATAAGAAATTAGTAAGATGTGAAAAATACTTTGTGATTCTTGGGTGCTTTTATTAATAAACAAACTGATGGACAAAACTGCTGGCCAATTTTCTTCAAATGTAAAAGACATTTATTATTATGGTCATATAGTGCATCTCTCTCTACAAGGCAATTATGTCCTATCATTGTTCTGGGGACAGTAAGTGTTTTCCCCAGCCGTATTGTTCTTTTGCCTGCAGCTGGAGTGGATATTAAAGACAGAACGGGTTGCATATCCGAATAGGAAGTGTTCATGGGTTACCCCACCTACAGGACCAGGTGTAAACATTCTCACATTGTTTTGGTTTTTTTTTTAATTTTTTAAAAATTTATTTAATTAATTGATTTATTTTTGGCTGTCTTGGGTCTACGTTGCTGCGCGCGGGCTTTTTCTAGTTGCCGCGAGCGGGGGCTACTCTCCGTTGCGGTGCGCGGGCTACTCATTGCAGTGGCTTCTCTTGTTGCGGAGCACCGGCTCTAGGCGCGTGGCCTTCAGTAGTTGCGGCACGCGGGCTCAGTAGTTGTGGCTCACGGGCTCTAGAGCACAGGCTCAGTAGTTGTGGCACACGAGCTTAGTTGCTCTGCGGCATGTGGGATCTTCCCGGACCAGGGATCGAACCCGTGTCCCGTGCATTGGCAGGCGGATTCTCAACCACTGCGCCACCGGGGAAGCCCTCTCACATTGTTTTATCCTTAATATTCTGCCTTTAAATCTCTATACTTAATGTCTTGGGGAAATGAAGGATGAGGACTTAGTGGTTATTCTGTTAGTCCATTAACTATTTAAATCATTTACATTTGGCTTTCAACCTATATGCTTTCTTATACACTTTTTTGGGACAGACCAACCTTTCCTTAAAATATTTACTAGAATCCATATAAAAAAATCTAACTGGCTCATATCATTGTTTCCTTCTGCCTGTACTTTTTAACTATCCTCCAGACATGAATACCTTTTAAACTATTTTTAAGTCATTATGTTACATCTTCTCTTGGTCATTATCCCTGCAAAGTAGCAATAGATAACTTTATGTAATGATTTCAAAACCCTGAATCTATCACTTAAAGACTCTGTAATAATTATGTCCTTTTAAAGTCTTATTTTCTAGTTTTCATGTATTCTCTCACTGTTTCTTTTCAACCCCCAAAATGGTCAGTCTTCTAAGTTTAAAAGACTGCATTATTTCTGATGAAGACTTTATTGAACTGAAAGAAAAACAGCCTTGAAAGCCCCCTCCACCCCCTGCTGGTTTTAGTTGTTTCTGGTCAGGGTAAGAGCTGAATTCTCTCACAAGATATAAAGAATTGGTGACCCACATGCTTCAACCATTATTTATCTTTCAGTTCTTAAGTTTTTGAACCATCTGTCACTCAGCACAAAACTGTACTGAAAATGACTTAGAAGAGATCAGTGGGTTTCAGGTGGTGGCCTGAGAAAGCAAAACTGCTACTTGCTTCTAATCAGTCTTCTCTCCCATCTACACATTGAGCAAACCCACCTCCCCATGGTGGAGACTTGTCTAAGTCTCCTGGAACAGGAACAAGTAGTACACATATTCATATGTTCGAGGGGCTCAAAGGGGCAGAACTTCAAACTGGTGAAACATCCCTGGCCTTTGTACAAGTTGTTTCTCCATCAACATTATATATTCTCTGGAACCTAAGACCTTGCAGTGGTTGTGAGGGACAGTGCCTTTGTGTTTTCTCCCCTATTTAAGTCTTTGCAAAAGTTTCCCTTTTCTTCTGTTACCAATCACAGGTATCTTAAAAATGCTATTAAGATAATAAAATATACTAATTCATAACAAAATTAAGCCCTTTATGGTGGTTTCTGTTTGACTTGAAAATATGACAGGTTTAAAGGAAATACAGCTGAGACACATCATAATCCCACAATATTTGCATTTTACCACTAACAGATCTGTGTGTCAGTAAATATAATTACCCAGATCGACTGGAGTACATTATTTAAAAACTGGTGTATTTTCTTCCTCCTGAAACACCTTTCTTCTTCCTGTCTATGGTTTCTGTATAGTTTATCCATAATATATCACAGTCTTATGATTTTAGGGTATAAAGGTGAGGATGAAGTAGACAGTATCCTCATCTTATTGCTAAGTAAACCAGGGTCAGAAATGTTAAGAGACTTGCCTAAGATTATCCACTGATTAAATTGCAGATTCAGAACAAAAAAACAGAATTTCTGATCACAGGCCATGTTATTTCTCTTTATTTTTTTCTATTAGACTAAACTTTTTGAAACATTTGCTTTGTGAACATTTGAATTCCGTAATGAAACACGTAATTTGATTTAATAATTAGAAATCCAACACATAACTCCTTAGAATGAACATAAGCTAGGGGGGAAAACAAGAGTGGAAATATCCATTTAAAAAAGATTACAAAAGATAGAAATACAAAAAACAATTAAATTGGGGACCTCATATGGGCATTTCAAAGGCCAATACACTATAAGTAATAGATTTGGTAGCAATCATTTCAGGCCTGTACTCTCAGAGTAGGTCAGCAATCTTTAGTTGGGCAAATGAAACTATCAAAGCGTAAGTTACTTTGACTGTACTTCAGTCACACTATTCCTTAACTCCCTTTTTCTTTTAAAAGAAATAAATGTCTTTAACACATACTGTGAGTTAAACTTTATAAGAAACTACTAAACTGATTTTCAAAGTAATCCTGTCTTTTTACATTCCCACCAGTAATGTAAGAGAGTTTGGGTTGCTCTGTACCTCATCAACACTTGGAATTGTCCTTTTGCTTTTATTCAGTCTAAGGAGTATGTGCTATTATCTCACTGTGACTTTAATTTACAATTCTTTGGTGATTAATGACATCAAACACCTCTTCGTGTTCTTAACAGTCATTTGAAAAAAATTCTTTTGTAAAATATCTGTTCAAAACTTTTCTTCATTTATCAATTGGATTATTTGTCTTACTGAGTTGTAAAGAGTCCTTTATATATTCTTGATACAAGTTATTTGTCAAGATAATGTATTAAAAATTTTTTCTCCACAGTCTGTTGCTTACTTTTTCATTCCCTTAACAAGGTCTTTTGATAGGGAGAAGCTTGCAATTTTGATGAGTCCAACTTAACAGTTTTCTTTATAGTATTGCTTTTTTATGTCCTAAGAACTATTTGCTTATCTAAAGAGTGCCAAGATTTCTCCTATGTTTTCTTCTGGGAATTTTATAGTTCTAGTTTTTAATATTTAATTCTATGATTAATTTCAAGTTGTTGCTTTTTTGTGTGGTGTAAGTGTTGAAATTCATATTTTTTCATACAAACATGCAATTTTTCCCAGCATCCTTTTTAGAAATCGCTGTTCTTTCCCAGTTGAATTACTTCAGTGTTTTTGTCAGAAATCAAATGAACAATTGACATGAACAATCAAATGAACAAATGCATATCTAATTGTGGATCCTCTATTCTAACACTTGGAACTACATGACTATATTATTTGCTTTCTGCTTGTCCCACCTTTATTCCTTTTAACGTTTATTTTGGTCTTCTTTAGATTAACTGAGTATTTTTCAGTATTACATTTTATCTTTGCTAATGGCCTATTAGATATAACTCTATTTATTTTAGTAGTTGTTCCAAGGTTTACATCTTATGATGAGTATCTTTAACTCATCACAGTTTACTTTTTTACTATTATACCACTTTTACATCTAATCTAAGAACCTTACACAAGTATATTTCTATTTACTCTCTCCTGTTCTTTATGCTAGTGTTGTCGTGTAATTTCTACTAATGTTATAAACCCCACAATCTATTGGGTTTTTTTTTGTTTTGTTTTAGTCAGTTACAGTTTAAAGAAGCTAAAAATGAGAAGAAAGTCTTTCATATTTGTCCATCTATCTACTATTTCTGGTACTCTTCTTTTACTTGTATAGATCTAGGTTTCTGACGGATATCATTTTCTTTCTACCTGAAGTATCAATACTTCCTTTAACATTTCATGTACTACAAATTTTCTGCCATCAATTTATTTTATTTGCATGAAAAAAGGGCTTTGTCTTCATATCTGATATATTCTTCATCAGACAGAATTTTGGGTTCAGAGATTTTTTTTGTTGTCTTTCGTTTTCCTTTTTCACTCAGCACTTTGAAGACATTATTCTATTTTGTGGCTTAAATTGTTTCTGATGATAAATCAGTATAGGTTTTAAAGTGTATGTTTCCTTTTATATAATGTGTCTTCTTTTTGTTGTTCATTTTAAGATTTTTCTCTTTATCACTACTTTGCAGCAATTTTATTATGATGTGCTTTGTTTTGGTTTCCTTTGTATTTATTCTTCTTGGGGTTTGTTGAGCTTTTGTATCTGATGATGTTTAGTTTTTTATCATATCTGTAAATTTTTCAGCCATTCTCTCTTGGGATATTTTATCTTTTGTCCCCGCTACCACCACTTTTTTTCTGGGATTCTTATTATTAGACCTCTTGGTATTATCCCACATATCACTGAAGCTGTATTCTTTGATTTTGTTCTTGTTTGGTTTTTATTTTTTTGCCTTCTTTCTCTCTGTGGTTTGGTTTGGACACTTTATATTGTACCTTCAAATTCAAGGATCTTTTCTTCTGCAGTGTATAACTGCTATTAAGACTATCCAGTGAATTTTTTTATTCCAGATATTTTTAATTTCTAGCAATTCCATTTAGTTCCTTTTTATATTTTGTATATCTCTCCTCATTTTAAAATCCTTGCACATATGTATGAAGTCTGTTTTAATTTAAACCCTTGTTTGCTCATTCCATCATTTCTATCATTTTTTTTTTCATTTCTATCATTTTTGCGTGTATTTCTATTGGGTGATTTTTCTCCTGATTATGGATCACAGCTTTTTTCTTTTTGTTTTTTTTATGTTATGGAAAAAATGCCAGATGTTATGAATGTTACATTGTTAAGTGTCTAGATTTTATTTTTGTCCTTTACAGATTTTGTTCTCACTAACAGTTGTGTACTTACAGATTTTCTAATGTTGAAACGGCCTTGCATATCTTGGATAAATCCCACTTGGTCATGGTGTATAATTCTTTTCATGCATCATTAAGTTCAATTGGCTAATATTTTGTTTAGGATTTTTATATCTATGTTCATGAGATATATTGATCTGTAGCTTTCTTTTTTGGTAATGTCTTTGTCTCATTGGTATTCAGGTAACGCTGGCTTCAAAATGAGTTAGGAAGTAGTCCCTCTGTTTCTATGTTCTGAAAGAGATTGAAAGGAATTGGTATAATTTCTTTTTTTAAATGTTTGGTAAAATTTCACCAGTGAACCCACCTGGGCCTGGTGCTTTCTGTTTTGGAAGATTATTAGTTATTGATTAAATTTCTTTTATGGATATAGGCCTATTCAGATTGTATATTTCTTTTTTTGTGTGAATTTTGGCAGATTGGGTCTTTCAGGGAATTAGTTCATTTCATTTAGATTATCAAATTTTGGGAGCATAGAGTAGTTCATAGTATTCCTTTACTATCCTTTTAATGTCCATGGGATCTGTAGTGATGTTCCTTCTTTTATTTCTGATATTAATAGTTTGCATGCTCTCTCTTTATTTCTTAGTTAGCCTGACTAGAGGCTTATTGATTTTATTGATCTTTTCAAAGAACCAGCTTTTAGTTTTGATTTTCTCTATTGATTTCCTGTTTTCAGGTTCATGATTTCTGCTCTAATTCTTATTATTTCTTTTCTTCTGCTTAGCTTGGGTTTAATTTGCTCTTCTTTTTCTAGTTTCCTAAGGGGAAAACTTTGATTCTTGATTTTAATCTTTCTTCTTTTCTAGTATATGCATTCTGTGCTCTAAATTTCCCTCTAAGCATTTTTGCTACATCTGACAAATTTTACATTGTGTTTTTATCTTCATTTTGTTCAAAGTATTTTACAGTTTCTCTTGAGGTTTCTACTTTTATCCATGTATTATCTAAAAGTATGTTGTTCAATATCCACCTGTTTCAGAATTTTCCAGTTACCTTTTTGTTATTGATTTGTAGTGTAATTCCATTGTGGTCTGAGAGCAAACATGGTATACTCTATATTTTTAAAAAATTTGTTAAGGTACGTTTTATGGCCCAGAATGTGGTCTATGTTAGTGAATGTTCTATACAAGCTTGAGAAGACTGTGTATTCTGCTGTTGTTGGATGTAGTCCATAGATGTCAATTATACCCAACTGATTGATGGTGGTATTGAGTTCAGTTATGTCCATAATGATTTTCTACTTTCTGGATCTGTACATCTCTGATAGAGGGTGCTAAAGTCTCCAACAATGATAGCAGGTTCATCTAGTTTTCCTTGTAATTCTATCAATTTTTGCTTCACATAGTTTGACACTCTGTTGTCAGGTGCATACACATTAAGGATTGGTATGACTTCTTGGAGAACTGACACCTTTATCATTATGTAATGCCCTCCCTTATCTCTAATAACTTTCCTTATTTTGAAGTCTGCTTTGCCCGAAATTAATGTAACTATTCTTGCTTTCTTTTGGTTAGTGTTAGCATGGTACATTTTTCTCCATCTATTTGCTTTTAATCTATATGTGTCTTCATATCTAAAGTTGACTTCTTACAGACAACATATAGTTGGGTCTTGGTTTTTGGTCCCCACTGATCAATCTCTGTCTTTTAATTGGTGCTTTTAGACCATTGATGTTCAAAGTGATTATTCATATAGTTGGATTAATAGCTACCATATTTGTTACTGTTTTCTATTTGTTGCCCTTGTTCTTTGTTCTTGTTTTTATCTTTCACTATTTTGTTCTGCCTTTGTTGGTTTTAACTGAACATTTTATATGATTCTATTTTCTCACTTTTTTTAGCATATCAGTTATACTTCTTTTTTAACTTTTTTAATGGTTGCCCAAGAGTTTGCAGTATATATAGAAAGACAGAGTTTGCAACTAAGTCCACTTTCAGATAACACTATACCATTTCACAGATTGTGTGAGTACATTATACTAACGAAATAATCCTAATTTCTCCCTCCCATCCGTGTATCATTTCTGTCATTCATTTCACTATACATAAGCATATATAAGAATGCTATATACATAAGCACACATAATTAAACACATTGCTGGTATTATTATTTTGAACAAACTGTTTTCTGTTAGATTAGTTATGAATAAGAAAAATAAAAGATTTTATTTTACCTTCACTTATTCCTCTTCAATGTTCTTCCTTACTTTATGTAGATTTCAGTTTCTGACCTATATTGTTTTCCTGCTACCTAAAGAATTTCTTTTAAAATTTCTTGCAAGTCAGGTTGACCAGCAACAAATTTCTTCAGTTTTTGTTTGTCTTGAGTAAGTCATTATTTCTCTTTCACTTTTGAAGGATAGTCTTGCAGGGTGCAGAATTCTAGGTTGATTTTTTTTTTTTTCTCTCAACACTTTAAATATTTCATTCTACTGTCTTCTTGCTTGTATGGTTTCTAAGAAGTTAAATGTAATTCTTATCTTTCTTCCTCTATAGGTAAGGTGTTTCTGTGTTCTGGCTTCTTTCAGGACTTTATCTTTGATTTTCTGTAATTTGAAAATGATATGCCTAGGTATAGTTTTTTTTGGTTGTTGTTGTTCATTCTTTGTTTGTTTGTTTGTTTTTTAGCATTTATTCTGCTTGGTGTTCTCTGAACTTCCTGGATCTGTAGTTCGGTGTTTGACATTAATTTAGGGAAAATGCTCAGTTATTATTGTTTCAATATTTCTTCTGTCCCTTCTGTCTTCTCCTTGTATTCCCTTTACAAGTACGTTACACCTTTATAGTTGTCCCATACTCCTTGGATATTCTCTTCTGGTTGTGGGGTTTGTTTTTTTTTTTTCAGTCTTTGTTCTCTTTGCTTTTCAGTTTTAGAAGTTCCTACTGAGACATCCTCAAGCTCAGAGATTCTTTCCTCAGCCATTCCCCTTCTACTAATAAGCCCAGAAAAGGCATTCTTCATTTGTTACAGTGTTTTTGATTGCTAGTGTTTCTTTCTGTTTCTTTCTCAGTATCCATCTCTCTACTTACATTGCCCATTTGTTCTTGCATGCTATCTACTTTATTCATTAGAGTCCTTTACATATTAATCACAGCTGTTTTAAACTCCCAGTCTGACAATTCTAATGTCTTTGCCATGTCTGTTTCTGATGCTTGCTCTGTTTTTTCAAATTGTATTTTTTGACTTTTAGTTTGTCTTGTAATTGTTTTCTTGAAAGCTGGACATGATGTTCTGAGTAAAAAGAACTGCTGTAAATAAGCCTTTACTAAGTGGTGGAGAGGTGTAAAGGAGGGGACACATTTTATAGGTCTATGTTTAGATCTCAGTCTTTTAGTGAGCCTATGCCTCTGTGGTGTACTTAACAAGCATTTCAGTTTTTTTCTTACCCTTTCCTTAGGTCTGAGAGTATGGTTAGAGTGGGCTGGAGCTGAGTATTTCTCCTGTCCTAGGACATTTAGGCTCTGAGAATATGCCTAGTGAGTTAGGCTCTGTTTTAGTAGTGTCTCCTAAGGGCGGGCCTTAAGAAAAACAGGGTGTGCTGGAATATTTCCAGATGTTTCTTTTTCCCTCCTCTTGCTGGAAGCACTAGAGGATTTTTCTCTGATATCTACTGTGGAAACCTAGTCAAGTTCCTGGAGGTAAAACTCACAGAGTGTAACAGCTCCCCCATGAGAGGGTCTCCCTAGAGTTTTAACTCTCAGACTTGTCTACACTGAGCCTCCAGCAATTGATCAGTTACAGTGGAGATTTTCCTACATTGGTTCTGGTTCCCAGGATAGTTTCTGCTTGTGAGTCTCTACTCCAGTAAGCTGTGCCTTGCTGTATTTGCCTGTCTGTCTTTCCAGTCTGGGGGGCTGTGGTTTGCCTTGTGTCCTCACCTCTTTTACAGATCCAGGAAGAGTCGTTGATTTTTTTTATCTGTTCAGTTTTTTACTTGCTGTTAGAATAAAGTAGATACATCCAAGCTCATTGTATGCAGAGCCAGAAACCAGAATACCCTGCCACTTTCTTTTCTCTGTTCTCCATTTCTTCTTTCTTATCTCGACCATAGGCATCTGTGGGTATTGATTAATCTTCCCTATAGTAGTATCTAGTGCTCAAGATGTTTCAGAATCCTGCATCAAGAGAACACTGGGAACCGCAACACTGTACAATTGTAATTTTTCCAGAAAACTCTTATCTTAGGTAATAATAATAATAGCAAATACTTACATAAGTGTCTACTATATGGTAGTTACTTTACACAAATTAATTCATGTAATTTTAAAATAATTCTTTGAGATAAGTCTATTATTTTATCATTTTCAATTCCTTGATTTTATTTTTAAAAGGAATAAACATACCCTTTTAACAAAAGGAAATAGAGGGCTTCCCTGGTGGCGCAGTGGTTGAGAGTCCGCCTGCCGATGCAGGGGACACAGGTTCGTGCGCCAGTCCGGGAAGATCCCACATGCCGCGGAGCGGCTGGGCCCGTGAGCCATGGCCGCTGAGCCTGAGCGTCCGGAGCCTGTGCTCCGCAACGGGAGAGGCCACAACAGTGAGAGGCCCGTTTACCGCAAAAAAAAAAAAAAAAAAAAAGGAAATAGAGGAATTCTTGGCTTTCTAGAATTTTTAGATATCTGAGATGCATTTAATCCATGACTCCAAAGAGTTCAACCCAAATGAATGTTAATTACTGATACAGGAAGAAGGCTTCTTTATGTCCTTCAATGAATTAAAGTCTTGAAACATCATTAAAAAGACAGACAGCTACACCGTCCACCATTCATATAAAGAGCAACAAGTTTACCTACCTGATGATTATGTCATGCTAAAAAATAAAACTCTCAACATTTGATATCACCAAGATCCTCTTCACCATGATGTTTGTTTTTTTTTTTTTTTAAATGTTGAGCCTTCTTTTAATTTATTTATTTTTATTTTTGGCTGTGTTGGGTCTTCGTTTCTGTGCGAGGGCTTTCTCTAGTTGTGGCAAGCGGGGGCCACTCTTCATTGCAGTGCGCGGGCCTCTCACTATCGCGGCCTCTCTTGTCGCGGAGCACAGGCTCCAGATGCGCAGGCTCAGTAGTTGTGGCTCACGGGCCTAGTTGCTCTGCGGCATGTGGGATCTCCCCAGACCAGGGCTCGAACCCGCGTCCCCTGCATTAGCAGGCAGATTCTCAACCACTGCGCCACCAGGGAAGCCTGATGTTTGTTTTTTTTTAATTGAGGTATAGTTGATGTACAATATTATACAAGGTTCAGGTGTACAACATAGTGATTCACAGTTTTTAAAGGTTATATTCCATTTATGGTTATTATAAAATATTGGCTATCTTCCCTGTGTTGTACAATATATCCTTGTACCTTATTTATCTTATACATAGTAGTTTGTACCTCTTTGGGCATCCTTGTCTTGTTCCTGATCTTAGAGAAAGTGCTTTCAGCTTTTCATCGTTGAGTATGATGTTAGCTGCAGGTTTTTCATACATGGTTTTTATTATGTTGAGGTATGTTCCCTCTATGCCTGCTTTCTGGAGAGTTTTTATCATAAATGGATGTTGAATTTTATCAAAAGCTTTTTCTGCATCTTTTAAGATGATCATATGGTTTTTATTCTTTGATTTATTAATGTGGTATATCACATTGATTGATTTGCAGATATTGAAAAATTCTTGCATCCCTGGGATAAATCCTACTTGATATGGTATATGATCCTTTTAATGTATTGTTGGATTCAGTTTGCTAACATTTTGTTCAGGGTTTTTGCGTCTATGTCCATCAGTGATATTGGCCTGTAATTTTTTTTTGTGATATCTTTGTCTAGTTTTGGTATCATGGTGATGCTGGCCTTGTAGAATGAGTTTGGAAGTTTTCCCTCCTCTAGAATTTTTTGGAATAGTTTGAGAAGGATAAATATCTGGTAGAATTCACCTGTGAAGCCATCTGTTCCTGGACTTTTGTTTGTTGGGAGTTTTTTTAAATTACTGATTCAATATCATTACTGGTAATTGGTCTGTTCATATTTTCTATTTCTTCCTGGCTCAGTCTTGGGATATTGTACATATCTAGTAATTTGTTCATTTCTTCTAGGTTGTCCATTTTATTGGCATATAGTTGTAGTCTCCTATGATCTTTTGTATTTCTGTGGTGTCAGACATAACTCCTTTTTCATTTCTGATTTTATTGATTTGGACCCTCTCTTTTTTTCTTGTTGAGTCTGGCTAAAGGGTTTGTCAATTTTGTTTATATTTTCAAAAAATCAGCTCTTAGTTTCAGCACTATGGTGGTTTTAACAATGGGTTGTCATTTGAGAAATATCACCTTGAAATTTGAGGGCAAAAAAAATCATATAGGTGCTCTTCTCTATTGATTCAAGTGATGGTCCCTGGACTTCCCAGTCATTTTAAAAAAACAAACAAAAACTTTTATTGCATTTATCACACAAGTAATACATAATCATTGCAGGTAATACTTATTATTGGAAAGAAGGGAAGGAAGAAAGGGAGAAAGAAAGGAGGGAGGGAGGGAGAAAAAGTAAAAGAAGAAGAAGGAAAGGAAGAGGACAATCACCTGAAATCTCATTAGTCATTGATAATCACTATTAACCTTTTAGAGTACATCTTTTAATTCTTTTATATATGTATGTAGATATGTTTTTGTTTTTTTGTTTTTGTTTTTTTTTTTGCAGTACGTGGGCCTCTCACTGTCGTGGCCTCTCCCGTTGCGGAGCACAGGCTCCGGACGCACAGACTCAGCGGCCACGGCTCACGGGCCCAGCCACTCCACAGCATGTGGGATCCTCCCGGACCGGTATCTCATACTCTTTTCTAACCTGCTCTTTTTTTTTAAGGGTGAGGTTTTTATTTTAATGTTTTTACTTTAGATTCATCCCACTTTTTTTGTTTTTTAATATCTTTTTTGGAGTATAATTGCATTACAATATTGTGTTAGTTTCTGCTGTACAACAAAGTGAATCAGCTATAAATATACATATATTGCCATATCCCCTCCCTCTTGAGCTGCCCTCCCACCCTCCCTATCCCACCCCTCCAGGTTGTCACAAAGCATCAAGCTGATCTCCCTGTGTTATGCAACAGCTTCCCACTAGCCATCCATTTTACATTTGGTAGTGTATATATGTCAGTGCTACTCTCTTATTTCGTCCCAGCTTCCCCTTCCCCCTCCTGTGTCCTCAAGTACATTCTCTATGTGTGCATCTTTATTCCTGCCCTGCCACTAGGTTCATCAGTCCCTTTTTTTAAAAATTCCATATATGTGTGTTAGCATATGGTATTTGATTTTCTCTTTCTGACTTAGTTCACTCTGTATGACAGACTCTAGGTCCATACACCTCATTACAAATAACTCAATTTTGTTCCTTTTTATGGCTGAGTAATATTCCATTGTATATATGTGCCACATCTTCTTTATCCATTCATTTGTTAATGGACATTTAGGTTGCTTCCATATCCTGGCTATTGTAAGTGGTGCTGCAGTGAACATTGGGGTACATGTGTATATTTGAATTATGGCTTTCTCAGAGTATATGCCCAGTAGTAGGATTGCTGAGTTTTGTGGTAGTTCTATTTTTAGTTTTTTAAGGAACCTCCATACTGTTCTCCATAGTGGCTGTATCAATTTATATTCCCATCAACAGTGCAGGAGGGGTCCCTTTTCTCCACACCTTCTCCAGCATTTATTGTTTCTAGATTTGTTGATGGTGGCCATTCTGACTGGTGTGAGGTGATATCTCATTGTTAACCTGCTTTTTTTTTTTTAACTAATCAGTAAATGGCTTTACTGTGAAGATGGATATACCTAAGCTAATTAAACAAACCCCCAGTTATTGGACATTTGTATTATTTCCCAATTTTTCTGTATATTATTTATATAATCATAATTAGTTTCTTAGAATAAAGTTCCAGAGAAGGAATAAATGTGTTAAAAGGTAAGTAAAGTGTTAAAGCTTTTACTATTATTGTCAAGTTGTCATCTAAGAAGGTCATACAATTTATATATCCACCAGTAGAGTCCCCAAAGTACCAGCAAATGCTGGTATTCACTGTTATTTTAACTACCATTCCCTTTATTACCAAGCAGTAACTTTTTTTTTTCAAATGTCTATGGACTGTTTATCAATTACATGATTTCTAGGCTAAAAGCAGCCTTCTTTTCCTCTAGCTTTAAACTAGATTATTGAGAAGCTGAATTCCCAGCTGAACAGGGCACAGAATATTTCCAGATTCTGCTAACTGTAATATGCTGTCTGATTTTAAAGTCTCAACGTGCATGGAGTCTGAGGTAGAGGTCATCCGATGCCTGAGACTGGCACTGACTGACGCCGTCAAGGACATCGTGCAGCAGATAATATCTGTGCTGAGCTCTTGGAGAAACTGTGAAACAAGCCTAAACAAGCACAGTGTTCTTGAATGTCTGCGTGAGAGCATTCCAAGAGAATGGAATTATACTCCAAAAGAAACCAAAAGGAAAGAATCAAGCAAAGGTACATTTGTTTTTCTTTAAGAACACATCCCTGAAGAAGCACATTTTCTAGGTTATGAGAACAAGTAAAATTCTAAAAATTATAAAATGTGTAAACTGTATTAGTCTCCTTTCCACCATGTATATTTTGGGTTCCTAATTTTTGTTACTGTGAGCCATATGATCAAAAAAAAAAAAAAAAAAACCTAGAGATGAAAATGACTCAAATGGTTATCTTCTTTATTTAACTACCAGTTCAAAATTTTTTGTGATATTTTGTGTTCATGTTAGTATTCACAGATTAGTCACATGAATTTGACTAATTTCCCTTAAATCTATTGAGTAATCTAAAATTCATCCTCTCAGGAAGATTGCTTTGATATTCAGTTTAATTATTCTTTTTTTGAAGTTTTTCTTCCACAACTACCAATTATTACTTTCTTTCCTCTTGTTAATACACCTACATATGTAGCTTTTAGGTCAAAAAGAGCACCCCATTTAGTAGCTACACATATTTTTCTGACAGGGTATTTTCCCCCCAATATCTATGGTTCTGGATTCAGTGCATTGTTCCTCTTCAGGGCAATGCATCTATCAAGTGTATTTAAGGATTATCAGTTACCTGTATTATTCATTTATTTTATTAATCAAGTACTTTCTTCTTAAATGGTTTCTTCCTACCTAGATGTTTCTACTTTTCAAGAATTTCACAAGATTCCTTTGAATGTATCTTATCTGTTTGTATTCATGAATCTTCTTTAGGATTTTTAAAATAAAACTTTTCCCTTTTATTTTCATCTTTAAAGATGAATTTTTTTTCACTAACTGTAAGGAAACTTTCAACAGTAAAATATTCCAGCTGAACCTGCTAAAGTCAATTGAGGAAAGTAGCGTTTCTTTCATTCTTCTCCGTGGAGATCCTAAATAAGGTGGCTTTTATCCAGCAACCTTATATACAGACTCAAATCAATTATCCATCAGTGACCTTTCATAGTAATGCTTTAATTCTGTCCAAGCCCTATTAAACTGCCTTTGAATCTAGTAAAGCCATTTAATTGAAATTGGAAAATGTCAGATTTTCATTACTTAAGTTCTTCCTCACCTGAGTTGTTGCCACCTCTCCTTTCTAGCTTTGAGATATTCCATAGATTTTGAGCAATACAGGAAGCATGATCTATAGTTTATGTATCATGTCATATGAGTAGCACTGTTTTGCTTGCAGCTTTCAAGTTGGTCTATTCATGAACAATTTTTTTTTTTTTCCTACAAGCATTTTGGAACTCTTCCATAACGTTTCAAAGAGCCTCTGGTTCCAAAAAATGCTTACTTTGTAGATACTAGTTCTTGTGGTTTTCCTTACTAAATAATATTTTTTCATAAAATTATCACTAAGAGTAGAAGTACAACACTTAGACAGCCATGAAGGAGTGCCAGATCACATAAATATATAAAAGAAAGTGGTGGAGGAAAGTGACCTTATAAAGCATTTTGTGCATTCCAGGTGAATGTGACAATAGGAGAATACCATTGTTCTTCATTCCTATCTTTTAAACTGACAGTGCTCAACCTTTATTTTCACTACAGTGTATAAGGTAGATAATATGTACATGTCAGACACTAAGTCACTTATTCATTCAATAGATACCTACTAAGTCAGTTACTACTACATACCAAGTACTGGGGTTGGTCCAGGAATAAACTGTAAATAAGATATCCCCTCTTGGTGCTTGAAGACTAGTATAAATGTTTACAAATGGGTGCAAACACCTCAGGGGTTGTACAGGGGTTGAGAAGAAAGAAAGCAAAACTACTGAAATTTCATATGGGGTGTCACTGGAGCTCTCCCTTGTCTGTGAGTGAGCCAGTCGTGTGCTGGGGACAGTATTGTTGGGAAGGGCATGAACAGGGTAACCTTACTCCTCATTAGCTTTCAGCGTTCAGTAATCAATTAAGGTTGTCCTTTGTATTTCAGAATTTAGTTTTAACAAAATTAATCCTCACAAAACACACAAGTGGCTTTAACATATTCCTGTAAATCAACAAATCAACTGCTGTTTAAAACTATTACTGGGAATCCAAGGGAGAGCAAACAATGACAAAGTAAAAAAGCTCACACTTGGGAATATTTCTAACATGAGCTGTTTCTCAGCCATATTATAAGGTAGAACATTGATAGTCTGATCAGATTTGGCCAAAAATAAAATAAAATAAAAAAATAAAAATGGGAAATGTGTGGGAAAACCATTTGAACCATGGCTTCCCATACATTGTTGTTAAACACGAATCCCTCCTAAATGAGTATTGTGCCTTGAGATAGTTAGGGATATTTAGCTAGAGCTAGTTTGAAGTCATCTTGATTAACCAGAGATTTCAAGACTAAGCATCCAAAACATGAAGATAAACCTCAGTAATCATTTTCAGCAATGTTTTAAGTCAATTGATATTTAATTCAGTACTTTGCACAATTCATCTAAATAATGAAGTGTTTAGAGGCCTTTTTTTTTTTTGAGGATTCTAACTTAATAAAAGACAAATAGTCACTAGCTTAAAGAAAAAATTGTCCTTCCTTACACAGTGAAAATAACGGAACATGGAAAACACTATGGTGACAAACTAAAATGTATTTCTTTATTTTTTTTCAGCAAATACATAGAAAACACTGAAGATTTGAAGAAATAAATAGTACAATAAATTATACAGTGTAAGAGATTTACCAAAGAACTGAATGGAAGTTTAGATGTTTCTGATATAGCTCAGCTTAGGTATTTGCTCCCGAAGCAAATACACAAGGAATTTGCTCCCTAAGAGCAAATACACAACTAGTTGTTTTGTTTCTTTGACAACAATTAAAGGAAAGATATACCAGAAAATATGTTTTCTCACCAGTAAATAACTTTTTAAATAAAAAGAATACTTTATGGGGAAACTCTGGAGTAATTGTTTTAACTAAAACAATGGATTCTGGAGAAGAAACAGAGGTAACACCACAAGGAAAATGTATTCAAGGCACCATTCACATGTGGATTGTTGAGAAAGAAACTGATGGCAGAAATACACAGAGTGTTATCAGAAGTTCTTGAGAGATTTTATTTTATAAAAACCAGAAATATTCATTTTATAAAAACCAGTATCACCCATAAAAATGGCATAGCTGCACACTTAAAAACTTAGAATTTTTTAACATGGTTCAAATATTCCAAATAAGAGTTTTGGTTATTTTTGAACACTTCTTAAAAATACGAAAATGAAATATAGTTCAATTTATTTGCAAGAACAACTGATTAACATAATGATGATGAATATTTATTATTCAAATTTCAACAACAACCTTTGCCTATTTGGTGGTTGAGATTGAAAAATGAGTGCCATGATTTCACAAGTTCCATGTGGGTCTACATATATAGTCCATGTCATGGCTTTTTCACCTATGACATCCATTAAAATCAAGTATTGAAACAAACTAAATTTATAACCTGACATTTGAATCAATGTATCATGAACTGTTAAAGTCCAGGTTTTTAAAATAATAAAGCGTATTAAATCACATTATCCTCACTCAATAATGTATTATTGACATTTTATACCACTAATAAAAAACATTTTTAAAGTTAATTTTAATACATTATTTGTCTTTACCTATTTCATTGTAAATTTCCTTTCTGTATGTTTTATAATCACCCAAATATATTATTACAATCAGTAGTCCATGCATAGGAAAGAAGAAATGATAAATATATAAATATACCTCTCACATTGCATTCATTCTGAGACATACATTTTTTCACACTTTATCAGCTCTGAAATTGGGATGGCTCTTACAATATATTATATATATGTGAGTTAGAAGTCAACTTATTTAAATAAAGACAGAAAAATGAGTGTGTGGCATTTTTAAAAGATCCTTCCCTGGTGTGTTGTTAACATCACCATAGACTCAGAGACCCTGTGATTAGTAGAATGGATTTGTCATCAGCCTAAAGGTTCTGATTGGAATTTGCCTTAAGCTTTAATAAAGTAGTTAGGGATTTCAGTACCTGCAATTCTCAGATTTTATAAATATCAGTAGAAGTACAGTTGTGAAGAGAATTGCTAATCTTCACCTGGTATCTGCTTATATTATTGTCAAATGTTTACTCACTATGTTCAGTTAAGCCCTCTTTAGGGTAAACAGAATATAAGATATAATCTTTTAAGTCAAATACCTGACAGCAGATTAGGAAATATGAGACACAAACACATAAAAACAATAAAACATTTAAGATACTTTAAGAACACTGAGAAGAGTGGTTTCTTAATTTGCTTTATCTATATTTTAAGCCTCATCTAAACATTTATTTGAATAAAAAGAAAACATTTACTGAGCAACTATTTTTTACCAAGTATTGAATTAGGTGCTTTCATATTTATTATTTTATTTAATACAAAAGTCTTATGAGATCATTCAAATATATTTTGGACCCAATTTTTACAAATGTATAGAGACTGATCCAGTTAATTTTGAAAATGATTCTTAAGTTATCATGAATTTCTGAGGAGTCACTAGACTAGACCTATGTTTTCCAAGAGCGTTGTACTTTTATAGAGCAGAGTGACCTCTTTAAATGTCACAAATATCTTGAAAAATCTTTCACAGTGTTAAATTATTTTTGTTCAGTAAAAACAGTAAAAAATGTTTTTCTGAAGAACTTAAAGCTATCCTCTTTAGACTTCTCGCTCCATTCCAGTGTTCAAATTCAATTATGTACATAGTGGATTAAAACACTTGTGTCTGGCTTTGTGGGATACTCACGGAGTGAGGAGATTTTCTACCATGCTCTTGAGGAGCTTTTAGTCTCCTTGTAAAGACAACTCATGAATATGAGGACACGGGGAGGGGGAAGGGTAAACTGGGACGAAGTGAGAGAGTGGCATGGGCTTATGTATACTATGTAAAATAGATAGCTAGTGGGAAGCAGCCACGTAGTACAGAGAGATCAGATCAGCTCGGTGTTTTGTGACCGCCTAGAGGGTGGGATAGGGACGGTGGGAGGGAGAGGCAAGAGGGAGGAGATATGGGGATATACGTATATGTATAGCTGATTCACTTTGTGATAAAGCAGAAACTAACATACCATTGTAAAGCATTTATACTCCAATAAAGCTGTTAAAAAAAATAAGAATATAACGTAAACAGTAATAGATGATAATACAAAAGAGAATGCAACATGGCACGTTATGGAACTGATTACCAACATAGTCATATGGATAATATGTTCAAACAAATTCATAGGAGGCAAGGACTTTGAACCAAGAATTGAAGATTATGAGTGACCCATGAAGAGGAAGGGCATCCTATGTGAGAATAATGAGATATTCAGAAGGCTAAAAGCAAAGAGGATAAAATAAAGGTTCATAGAATGGCTGAGACTGGACTGTGGAGTGTTTTGTCAGCAACGCTCTGCAGACTGATCTCGTAACGGTGGAAAACTGTTAAAAGCTAAAAGAATTGTAGCAGAGAAATTAGGTAATCTGGCTTTACAGCTGGGCATGGTCTGGAGCAGGGAGATGAGAGTCCTACAATAGTCCAGATACCACTTGTGAGGGAGGGCTTGAATAGGTAGTAGCCATGGTCACAGTGAGGCAAAATTGGGTGTCAGATGAGGGAGTAGGAAGATATATCAGTGCAGTCCCCGGTGTGGGATGAAGGATCAACAGGAATGTTTACAAGATTGAAAAGTAAGGAAGGACAGAAGAAGAGAAAGAAGGAAGAGAGGATGGGAGGGAGGGTCAGGAGGGCCAACATAGTTTGGGAGGAAAACAGTGAATTTTGTTTTAGCTATGGTTTGCGTTAATGATGACTAGGACAGAGAAGTGGAATGCCCGTCGGGGAGCTGAAGTCGTAGGACTGTTACCCTGGAGAAAGGCCAAGACTGAAGATTCTAGAATCATCTGGAAGAGTGGTTCTCAACTAGGAAGATGGGGACATTTGGCAATGCTTTAGAGACATTTTTGTTTGTCATAATTGATGAGGATGCCACTGGCATCTAGTGAGTGTAGGACAGAGATGCCACTAAAACATCCTACAATGCACAGGTCGGCTCCTTACAATAAAGAATTCTCCAGCCCCAAATGTCAATAGTGCCAAAGTTGAGAAACCCTCATCTAGAGAGGGAAGATCAGTAAATCCTTCAGAGAAATAATACCAAGTAAGGGAGAGTAGAATCTACAGTCAACAGGCCAAGGACTTAGCAAATACATTTAAGAGGTGTTAGTAGAAGTGGAACTAGCGTGGGACACAAAGAAGCAAAATAATAGAGGTAAACATGAACCAGTTTGTTGACTCATTTATTCAACAAATACTTACTGAACAACTGTTATAGATGAGGTCCTAAGTGCTTGGGCTACAGGAATGCCTTCCTGGAGTTTATATTCTAGTGGATGGAGACAGATAATGACGATATAAAGGAGATTATAATGTTTTTTTCTTTCTTTTTTTTTTTTTTTTTTTTTTTTTTTTTGCGTTACGCGGGCCTCTCACTGTTTCACTGTTGTGGCCTCTCCCGTCGCGGAGCACAGGCTCCGGACGCGCAGGCTCAGCGGCCATGGCTCACGGGCCTAGCCGCTCCACGGCATGTGGGATCTTCCCGGACCGGGGCACAAACCCACGTCCCCCGCATCGGCAGGCGGACTCTCAACCACTGCGCCACCAGGGAAGCCCAGGAGATTATTACCTGATGCTAAGTGCTATAATAAAGGCAATAAAATGGGGTCTAATAATAGGGAGGGACTGGGGGCTGGCCTGAGAAGGGCATGAAGGGACTGCTTTACATGGGATGGTGGGGGGAGGCTCTCAGAGGAGGTGACATTTGGGCTAAGAACTAAAAGAAGAGGAGCCAGTCCCAACAAGAGCTGGAATGATTCTGTCATGGATTCCAGGGGAAGAGGAGAAAGGCTTAAGGAAGTGCCAAAGGCCACAGAGAGGTCTGGCAGGAGTACCTTTGCATTTACTAATTAGGAGGACATTGGACCCTTTAAACCTGAGGTCTTAGTAGATAAAAATATAAGTAATAATTCTGAATTTTCTAATTTTCATTTGTGGGAGGAAAAATTAAGTTTGGGATTTGGGGAATTTTTGGCAGTACTACAGAGGACCCCAGTAGAGTCATGTCGGAATATGTCAGGAACTTGCTCTTCTCAACAATTTTCTCTACAAAAATTAGACATCCCCACACAACACTCAAAGCAACACAGTGATGGAACACAAATGCTAATATTAATCATACCTTTTCTTTCTTTTCTTCCCCAGGCTTCACAAGGCTTGCTGCTCAGGCAGTATCTATTGTAATCAGCAAGTTACCTACGGTGATTGCATGTTTGCCTCCCCCAGTTAAATACTTCTTTTTTCTGGCTGAGAGAAAAATGTCAAAAAACTTTGTTGAATTAAAGAAAGCTGGCCTGCTTGTCTGGAACTTGATTGTAATTATATGTCAGATATTTGAGGATGGAAACACTGTGGAACTTTTAACAGGTGCCTCCCTTGACAGATGGAGTAAAGAGAAACTCGGTTTAATCTGTGTGTGTTTGGAAAGCATCATGGGAGAGCAGACAAGTAGCCCTAATCAAATGACCCAAAAGGTCATACGGAGCATTGAGCAGCAAAAACCCAACTGGATTGAATGCCAATTGTTGAAAGCAAGGAAACTGAGCACCGAATGGTAAAGTGATGTTTTTCTTTCACTGAATTTCATCAAATACATTCACAAAAGCAAAATCACCAATAAACAACCACCACAACCAAATATTGTTGGATAGGCAGCAATGGTCATTTTGCTAGCGTCATGGGAACTTTGATGAATAGAGAAAAAGATAAATATTCCATTAAAAACTGGATTGTTAATGTTCCTTGTCTTATTAGAATTTGAACCCCATTGATACACTGGAACATTATACTTGTTTAGTCACCATCTTAAGGTTTCTGATTAAAAGGGTGGTAGTTAAACCCAGGAGAATTTGGTTTCACTCCTTTTCAGTGTGCAAACAGGTATCTAGTGGATAGCCTGGAGCGTTTCGTAAATGGATTGGCCATGGAGATTAAATTAAGAAGGAATTAATGGATATAAAAGGCTCTTTATTGCTTTCTGTGTACCTGATTGTCAAAAAGGTACACATTTTTCATCTGGTAATGTAAGAATCCCAGAAGGCAACTGGGGCATATCACACTCAAGCTATAAACACACCCAGCTGTTTCTGTATGAAAATGTCAGCCTTCTCATAGGTTTGTCACCAAGAGCTAAGTGATTTGTGGTATTGCGAAGATTTTTAAGGGTCCCTGATGAATTTAAATATGTACATAGAGTCCTACTTAAAAGCAGTCTTCAGTATAGAATTGCATGATATTGATAAGGGAGTTACGGTTCATGTGGTCTACAGTTCACTAAGCCAGCCCCTCCTTTTTCTACACTCTCACACACACGGTCCCCCATTCTTTGAAAATATATTCATATTGCTAGAAGATACTATTATAACTTTCTTCCTGAAACAACTAAAAGTTGTTACTTTTAGTACGTGGTAGTGATAAAGAGCACAGGCTCTGGAATCAGATGGACAAATACAAATCCCTTGTAAGTGGGCCATCTTGTGCTAGTTACAGAATCTCTCAAAACCTCATTTTTAGTGATGATACTAAGCTGGTAGAGTTGTTTTGAAAAATTAAATAACGTTTGTAAAGTTCTTAACATCGAGCTTAGAACTAGTGAGCATTTGTTATTTATAAACCATTAAAATATGTTGCACTCACTGGTTAGTACTGTGATAACAAATACTCTTCACTGGTTTATATTAATCTGTAAGACTTTATATTGATCCAAATTAATATAAGTAGTCACGTAAGTAATGTAAGAAATGTAAGTAATCATGATTTTCCTGTTCTTGTCATACGACTCCTAGAAATTTACTTGTGAGCACCCTGTGTGTAGGAATAACAATAGCAGTCAGGAAAATGCTTAGTAACGTTGACAGTGACCTTAATCTTTACATTTGCATTTGATACCAATTTACAGGCTTTAATTCAAAGACTAAAAGACTAAGGCCACGTCATTATCCATAGCAGTGGGTGTAAAAGGGAGAGAAAAAAGCAGAGTAAAAATAGTGGATCTGATTATAAAGTTAAATTTATGATACTGCTGAATTAGGACCCCCTCTATCAATAAGATCAGTTTAAAGTAATGTCTGTAATATACCTGGGGCTACAGGAATCCATAAGAAAAATTTTTCCTTAAAAGTTGATTTTCGTCTAAGTTTCTTACAAACAGCACTAACACATCTGGTTATCTCCTTTAGTAGGAAATTGTCTAGCTAATATTTGGCTGATTAGTTGTAACATGCATCCAAAATAAAGAATTATTGATTTTTAAAAACGTTTTGTAGCCCTCAAATATTCTGAATACATATTATGTAATTTGTAATTAGCACAGTGCTACCTATGTCTTTCTCAATTTCTCCAATAATATCAAGGTACAAAAATCCAGATTTAAAGTTATTTCATTTATTTGACAAAGAGTTAAATTTGACTTCTTAACTCACTTTAGGTAATCTCTTATGGATTTGGGTGCTATAGGAATGTTTCATCTCGAGTTTGATTTCAAGTTGATTATCTGATATACACACGAACTTCCATCTCTACGCATTTCTCACAGATTGATGATCATTTAGTTCATAGATCTATACCATGAGGAAAATGTATTTTAAACCATGATGTCTGTATACAGGTGGAGGATTGCCTTTGCTCTTTTTTTTTCAAGTATGAGAATGTAAGCACTTAAAATAGTTCTTCTATTAAAATAAATGAAATCTTAATTCCTCATGAAGATTATCTTGTAACTACACAATATCATTTAGCTAGATTTCTTTCACTTGCACCAGATTTAATTTTGATTTTATGGAAACTGTGAAAATAACCGCAGTGGAAAGGTGGCAGCTGTAAGCATTGCTTGTCTTGCATGCCGCCTGAAAACATTACTATTCATTAAAATAACCTTCACTTTGTAGTAACACTCAAGCTGTAAACAGTCAACTTAGATTCTGGAGAACACACAGGCCAAAAAGTAAAGAAACGTCTGTCTTTGCAAAGTAATTTGTCGAGTTGAAGATTATTGTTTTTCATCATGGTGACCCTGACTTGGCTGGCTGGGTGCATATACAGATTAAGATTAATGCAGTTATTCCTTGGCTAAGGTCTGCCTCTTTCAGGGCACATTCTCCCTAATGACATGATTGATAGGCAGTCCCAAATCCAGAGAGGAACTCATTAATCATAGCATTGACTGAATCCAATCATTTGCTTCACCTGCACAGTGATGGACAGGAAAGGATACAATTCAGGGGCTGACACTGAGACACTCTTTTGTCAGAGGGCCTCAACTTTTTCCATGTCAGCCTCTACAAAACCTGACAAGAAATTTCGCTTGCAGCCTGCATGCAGCTTCAAAAAGATATTTACAAACTTTTTTTTATTGCAAAAAGGTCTTTTTTGTTTGTTTAAAGATTTACTCTAGCTAATAAATATCTTTAAGAGTAGGATTTGCTTTATTTTTTAGCAAGGCTTATATGATCATAAAGTTCTTTTTTTGGTTTTTTTTTTTAGAGAAGGATGCTTTGAAGCTACATGTGGAAGCAATATAACAGTTAATGTCCAGCAGCTGGGTATCATTTGGTTCAGTCTTCAGGTCAGCAGCACTGACTCTTAGCAGAATGAATTTTATAATCATGGCAAAATCTCAGTAATAGACTGCAGTATATAGCTGATTACACCACAGTAAATTTCATTTAGTCTGGGAAACAGTGGAAACCCATGCGTTTTCTTAAGAATACATAGACTGCAAAGACTAATGTGATCCTAATAGCACTTGTAAAAAGAAAATTAGTATGGAATATATATGATGTAAGTTGAATATCGTGATTAATTTTACACTGGTACAGCTTGAGAATTTTTTTAAAATTATGTCATCCATTATTACTATGTAATAGTGTTTAAAATCAATAATAAGCATATGCATATATAAAATAAGCAATAAGCATATATAAAAGAAACTTTTCCCACATATAACTTGCACATTCCTGGTGTGGTTATAATAGACCCTTTTCTGGGAAGGATAAGCAGGGTAGTGACTTTTGCTAAGTTATCTGTCACCTAGAAGGAACAGGAGGGGGGCATGTGTTTTTAGAAGGCAACAAGTGTCAAAGGGCCAATTTAAAATACCCAGTGGTCAGCACTCCTGCAGGAAGCACCCAGCCTATATTTAGCATAATAGGCTCCCCCTTTTGACACTTTAATTAGTCTTTAATGTGTTCTGAGACAGGTGTAAAGAGGAATCTGCAAAAGACAGAATACCAAAGCTATTTCTGGCATCAAAGATACTCTTTATCCTCAAAGAGAAAATACAGATTATTTCTTACATGTTTTTAAAAAGAAATGTTTTGTTTTCATACCATGATTATAGCAATTTCAACAATTGTGGTAATGGGGAAATGTTTTATAGATAGGAGTATAAATGCAATAAAGAAATGTTTTAAAAGAAACGATTCAATTTTTAAAAATGCTTTCAGGTGCTCAGTTCTAAGGTGCTGTTTATGTGAGCTGCAGCCTTTTGGGAAGGCTTACCTCTTTGAGCAAAGTCTTTATAGGTGCTTTGAATCCGAGACTTACATCGACTCTCCACACTCAATCTCTTTGATTATTTTCCATCTTTACAGTTCTTCACCACTGATACTTACATGCTTTCTTTGTATTTAGTGCATTTATGACAATAGAGAAAAGCACAGCCTTAGAAGAAGGAGATATTGCTCTTGAACTGACTGAGCAGAAAATAAACATGATGGTCCTGGATATCTGCCACAAACCAGGTGGCGGCGAGTACCTGAGGCAAATTTATCACATCATGCGGCTCAATGAGGTAGGGAAACGGCCTTTTTACCGAGCAATTAGGTGTGTACTGGCCTGAGGCAGCGTCTGCTGGCAGCTAAGGGTTAGTCAAGGAGGTGATAATACTTCTTAAAGTCAATACCAAACTCAATATTGCGTTATTAATAGAATCTATTCAGCCCCTGCTGTTCTGCATTTGTACAGCAGAAGCTTCACCGAAGCAATGTCGGTTTTATTTATACGGTTTAAACAATAACACGGTTCATGTACTCAGTTCGGAATTGTAGAGACTAGAGGTGTAGTATGGGAATTGTGTATTCGTGACCATTAAGCTGATGTTAAAATCTGGGATTTGTGAAATGAAGAATTTTCTGAAAAGAGATATAGCTCTTCTCCTGTAGACGTCATACTCGTGTTGGTGAAGTTGAAGATTCCTTACATAATGAGAAACTTCAGAAGAATATCGAACCATATTTGGGAGCAACTAGATTAAACCAAGAAAATACATTAATGTAGGGACACTGATTAGAACCAATGTCATGCTTATTCACCTCTCTGCTGGGTTAAGCGTCTGACCTTGCATGTATCTGGCTATTTTAGCAAAAATGTAAAGAGTAGGTATCTCAGTTATTACTTGAAACAATACAAGTCTGCTAACTTAGGTTTTCAATTTGATCATACATATCTGGATTCGAATGTGACATCTAGTGTGAATTAGACTTATGTTTATATTTGCAAACACATGAATGTATTTTTTGGCATAATAAAAATTGTATAATATGAATAATGTTAAGACATAGTGTTTTATCTACATGAGGTAGGCCTTAAAAACTGTATATTTCCAAGGAGTGAATTAACTCTACCACAGGATTTTACAACTCAGTTACATAAATGTTCTCCCCACTATTATCTATCTGAAAGTTACTTCAAGTAAATCTTGTTTTCTGGCCTGCAGAGAGGTAATCAACCAGTCAACTTCAATGATCACCTGAGAAGGATGGAGGCCTTTGTAGCTATGAGACAAGGTCCTGTTCTTAAGGGACTGGAGCTCAGTAGCAATTGTTACAAAGTAACACAACCTGTTCATGCTTGCTAATGATCTCTCACAGATTGTTTGAGGTTTCCATCTCGGGCAAGCAGGAAATCGTGGCCTTGGCAAACTGAAAGACCTCCATTACGGAGTCAGGGTCTTCATGGGCATGTCAACCTGGCCGTCCAGATTGGCCAAAGTAACTGTGGTGGTTACGGAGGGACAGATGTTGTAGTCAGAGTACCCTCAGAGCCTTAGTAAAGTTGATTTACAATAATTTTGAGCGCAACAATGGCTGGTATAGATTGCCAAACTGATAGAGGAGTCCTTTTCTTTCAAAGTTCCATAACACAAGAAAGATCACTAAATCACCAGTAAGCAAAATCAACAAAAATTAAGTTGGATATTTACTGGCCATCGGCCACCTGTTGTATTCAGGAAATCCAAAGGCTGTTTTCTCGTAGAACTCGTGGAACTCTGAGGAAGCGCTTCTGAACAGGTGTGCTATGAGAGCTGATGTACGTAAGACTCTTTGCGGGAGTATCACCACATTTTGATTCAAAGTTACGATTTTTCTTTCTCTGCAACTGAATATACTTACTGTTATGGCAACATCTATCAGATGGGAAAGCAAGCTAAGTACTTGGTGGTTTATTGTGCTGTGTGAAACGCAGGCTGCAAGGTTAGAGGCATAATGTAAGGTGAGGATAGAATCAACGAAAGTAGCGAGGCCTCTGCCTTGACTACTTGGACAAAGCAGGCAGTAAACACAAATAACACAAGGGTGACTGAGTGACTAGCATAATACTTATGGCTGCTTTTATACTGTGAGGCATCGTTATGCTGTAGGTAAATTGCACCGTGACGTTTGTTCATTTGATGAATGGCGTCATGTCTTTAGCACTTTCAGGTGTGTTGCTAAATTGTGTTCGAAAACATAAATGCAGAGCATTTACACGTACAGGCCTGGGTGAGTGGAAGCATGGGTGTGCTATTGAGAGACAGGGAAGTTTTGAGAGAAGATGAGATTTTAAATGTTTGAGATAAAGGTAAGGTGTCTGAGCATAAAAGTCCAAATGGTGGTTGAAGGTGCTGGCCAGAAGCACAGATACAAGAGGCTGTCACTAGATTTGGTGGCTTTCAACTAGGATGGTAGTTGAGTTCATGAGGCCAGTGTATCTCTTCAGTGGAGAGCAACAGATAAGTGGTGGGTAGAGGAATAAGCTCTGATGTAACGGCACAGGGAATATGTTCAGGAAAGGATGTTCAAAGAAAAATATTTCTTCTAAAGAAAGACCACATTAGCAGTACGTCTGGTTAAAGTGATGCCACAGAAAATCTGAGGCTTTTGAGAAGGGGTAGTGACAAGTGTCAATATAGCACAGAGGTCAGAGAAATCCACAAGGGAGAAAACACCATTGTGTTCACAGCTTGCAACAGAACAGAGCACTTTCTCTTTTCTGAATTGTGGAAACAAAAAAAGCCAAAACATAGCCACGTAAGGGGAAACAGTGAGAACGATTGTTATTAGCCAAAACAAAGCAGTTTTTCAATGAAAGGGGAATAATTTATTCCTTTTTAAATTTTTACTTTCAGAAATCATGATGGAGAAAAATCGTTTCTGTTCAAAAATCTAAATCTAATATACTTTTCTGATGGCTTTATTGTTATCTAATAATATTTAATAAGAGTCCATGTGTGTCTGTGTGTCAGATGCTACAGAATTCATCATTCTAAAAAAGATATGGTCCACAATGAGCAGGTTTAAGAAATGTCGAGCAGTGTTTTTTATTGCGAGATGGAGGGTTTTAGGATCTGAAATTTGCCTTCTACAGCGAGTACAGCAGGCGTTCTCTATTCATGAAGTTACAGAGGCACAGGGAAAACACAGTGACCTGAGACCAGAGGTTTGGCTTCTTACTGACGCTACCAAGCTCCCGTGTGTGACTTCAAGTTTGTCATCTGACCTTTCAGAGCCAACCACTGAATGTAGTGTGGGCTAGAGTTTCTCAGACTTTCATGTGCCTACTCATCTCCTGGGAAAGCTTGTGAACAGGCAGATTCTCATTTGGTTGGGCCTGAGATTCTGCTTTTCTAACACGCTCCTGGGTGAGGCTCACTTGGCTGACCCACACACCGGACTTTGAGTAGTAAGGGTTTTCAAGATGACCTCTGAATTCATTTTCAGCTCTAACTTTCTGACCCTAAGTCCTAACCCCAACCTTGAAGAAAACATTATATTGTGACACACTAAAAATCAGGAGGACATTTCTGTTATATTATTTATTAAATGACTTATTAAGTATTTGATAGTTTGAGGGAAACTTTTAGTCATTTAAATTTATCGTTTTCCAGAAGGAGTCTTATGAAATAGATTATGGTTATTCACCTTTTTATTTATGGATGGAAAATGAGGTATAATGCAGTAGATTGACTTTTTCTTTTCCTCCCCAGGTTGTTACTGGCATTTGGGGGTAGAATTAAAATTACATACTTTGAGCTTCTATTGAACCTTGATATTTTTCAGTCCACAGTGTGAAACTAGAGTTTAGGAGCTTGCATTATAATTAATTCTACATAGAGGGAGACTGCTTGCAGGGAACTATCAGAGTACTTAGTTCTCTGCTGAGCATGGAGTAGGTAGCCACTACACTTAATGAATGAATGAACAGTCATGTACTGTGAATAGTCATGCACCCGAGTTAAGTTTTGGTAACCAGACATGTTAACGTGAAGAAATGACAAGACAATGCCTATTAAAAAGATTCTGATATATCAAGCATACGTTCATTATGTGAGAATTTGTTAAATGGCTTTCTAATCTATCCTATATATTAAGTGAACCTGTTTTTGATGGGTTTATTGTAATCCTGATTGGTATGTACTCCGCTATGTTTCTTCTGAAAATGTATTCTGTCCTGAGGCTAATAATACTGTGTAATGTAGCAAATGTGCTGAAAGGGTAGGTTTGGATATTGACCAGTTTATTCTTAAAGAGAATATATGCTTCCTACCATCACGACTTGTAATTTTTTTCCCTTGAAGGAGTATTTAAAAGAACAGCTGTTATCTATGAATGGTTCAGAGGAAAAGCCATTACGCATTCAACCTTTAAAGATGACCTTGAGGAGTGTGGAAGATCAGCCCTCTGCCTTTAACCCTTTCCATGTGTACAAGGTGTTTAGCGAAAACATGCTTGATCAGGTATGTGGAAATTAAATAGTAAATTTAATTAAAATTTGTGGAGTTTTTTTTACACAAGTTAGAAAAAAAGTGCTTTGTGTTTGAATATTTACTCATAGGCTTCTTTGGCTAGGAAGCAAAAGGCCTTGTTCTTGTTTGCTCAAATTGACTTGGGAAAAGTTATTTTACCTTCTTTCTATTTGTCAAACGGATTCATATGTTTGGTCTGTAAACTTTGACTTTTGCCCCGGTCGGTTCGCTGTGGGCAGAGGGAGCATCTGTTCGGCTGTGTCTCCGGCAGCCTCGAGAAACCCCGTGTTTCTTAGAGTCTTCCCCTCCCTGGCTTCCCCCATCTCCCAAGACACACACTCACAAAACACCTTGCAATCTTTATGAATTTATCTAATTTATCAGGTAAACTATAAAATAGTTTAAAATTAATTGTAAATAGAGCTTTGAGCTCCTATTTTAAGTGGCATGAGGTAAATTTGCTGTTTTATAACCCTAAACACATTCCTGAATTTAAAATGAATTTGTTAACGATCTTAAGTCAGGATGTTTGGAATAAAGTCAATGTGATAAACACCACACATTTTTTAATGTCAGATAATGCCATTGTTTCAGCTGCATGTTTCATAGTCACATTAAAAAGATCATCTTTATTCCAAAGGACTTGAAACCTAAAGTTGCTTTTGCTTTGTCCTTTTTTTTGGTCCCTTTTCCCAGTAGCCTCCTGACAGACTATTTGAACTAACAGGGCAGAAGAGAAGGATTGCTTGACCTAGAGCTCTGATGAAAATAAGAATTAAAACAGTGGCCTAATTCGGGTTGCAGATAATATTTTTACCATGCCTGTTACAACCCTAGTCTACATTCATCAATACTGTAGTAGAATAAGACCTTCAAATGCTGACAACCCGGGGCAGAATTCTTCTGCTCTATGACAGGATTGTAGTGCTCCATTAATCAGCAGGTGACAGGGCATAGTTCTTGTTGGATTTTAAACACTGGCCTAGATGCTTATTATCAAAACTATTTAGTGTTAAGGGGTATAAGCATCTATAATACTTTAAAACCAAATATGTTGTATAAGTTTGAGTTTATTGGCTGTCTTCCTGTGTTGTACATTAGATTCCTCCATCCATAAATAATCATTGTAGCTGTTAAATTATCCTCACTTCATTTAAATGAATGGTATGTTGTATTCAGTTCTGAATTATGAGATTATCTTTCACAGTAATTTTTCTCCTTACTCTGTCATGAAATTATCTATTAAATGAAAAAAAAAGAATTACGTATGTTATTTACATTTACAGGTCCTTATAATTTCCCCTTTAAAGCAGATTCTTAACCAAAAACATTAATATCCTACTCTAATTAAGCTGTGTCTTGTCATTTGAGCCATAGTACTTCCATCTTTGTTTTTTAAATCAAACTTCTGGGTGCTAAAAAAAAAACCCAAAAAACTATAAATTGATACATGAAAAAGTTGCCAATTATTTTGCTTTGCTCTACAGAGTCACCCTTTCAGAGAAACTTGTTGGGCAAATTTCATTAGCTCTTGGAAGAATAACGACTCAAGAAATTGATTTATATTTTTATAAATAATGACTACATCCCCAAATGGATTTATAAATTAATTGCTGTCTTATTGGAATAAAAACCTTATTCTGTGGACATGATTGATGTTATCTGTCTAAGTCCTTGTTCTGGACCCCCTTCCTTCTTAGTTAGTCTATCACAGCTGGAGCTTTAATTTACTGATCATATTAACTCTGATTAATAACTAACAATAGCATCTTCTCATTTATCAACAGTCAGCTATCACAAAATGGAACTGGAATTGGTCAAACTTGCTGCCAGATTATCTGGGACTGGATAAGACGACCTTCAATGTACTGCTCAAAAACAGGTAATAAGATTGGGGATTTGGGGCATGTGGCAGGGGAAGAGGATATATATCTTTTATATATAGGTGGTAGTGTGAGTGTGTGCGTGTATATATATGTGTATATATATATATATATATATATTTGAAATTATATGAAGTATAGTTTCTGAATGCTGTTTTTCTATAGTAAGCATTTGCAGAAGGCAGGAAAACTTTATCTGAGATGAAATTGGTTGATTTTAGTCTAAATTTTAAATATTTTTGATTTTGTGTTGTAAACACCAAAAGTTATTGATTTGAATGTCATTATAATACTATGCCTTTGTTTACAACAACTTAATGAATGCGTACAAAATGCCAAGACAAATCAACTAATCAGGGGAAACATGTAAGTAAAACTGTCATGATTGAATTTTTTTGCTTTTCAGCCAGTTATTTTGGCACCGTCTTGCTGTAGTCTCAGTTGCATACTACTTTACACACATACGGACACACGCGTGCACTTACACCCCAGGACAACCCAATAAAATGATAATGTGATTTCAGGCTAGGAGTTGATACATGTAATTTATTTTGCACAAAAACATAAATGTTTTCTTTATATTTTGGATCAATGAATATGGCTTTTTCCCATACCTTTAAAGTTTTCAGTGAAAACAGTAAGGTGTAAATTTTAAATGTGCATTTCTCTATCAAGTATCACATTTTTACATAAAATATATATGTGCAGTTGCTTTTATTCTTCAGGTATTATCTGTTTGTTTATACTCACTTATCTTTTTTATGATCTTTGTATGTTTTCTTATCTTTCTTAAACATATATAAAGTATCATTTTTCATAAATGACGATAAGGATAGTGACATACTAGAATTGTCAAATCATCCTTGAGATATCTGGGTGCATATAAGAAAATATCTTGAGAGAGAGATTTCAGTATTTCCCAGGTGGAGATTTTTAAAAAAGGGCAGCTTTATTGCCAAGAAAAGTGGTAGCTTAGATGTGTCATCATAGTGGTATTCCTAATATTTCACCCCTGAATGAAGCTCACCCACCCATCATGGACAAAGTTGAACAATCCAGAAACTTCCCCATCAAGGACAGAGCCTTCTCTCAGCAAGCTTACCACGTGGCAGGTAGTAGTTCAGAATGCACCCTATTAATGCACAAGTCCCCCACAGGTGTTCCCAGCCTGTGCCAAAGTTGCCTGGAGAGATGAGAGGTAGGGGTGGTGGAGGAAAGGCCAGGTCTTCTGTTGAATCTATGGCTACATAATGTTTACCCAGTATTAAATGTCTATCTGGAAACAAACTAGGGAAGATAGAAGAAAAAGTCAGCCTTTGACAGAGGAACACAGAGTAGGTATTCTCTAAAGGTGGTGTTTGATCAACAGTCATGTTGGAATAAGCTATTTGGAAAGTTTTGAGTTTATGTAGATTAACTGTATTATAATTTACTAAGTCTTTTCAGCTGTGAATTGCTGCTTCCAGTCCACTAAATGGTAAGCTAGGGGCAACCTATCCTTCAAAACTTACCGCATTTGCTCTGTATAATATTCACTTTTAAGTGAATTTGTGTTTTACCCCAAATTGCATATTGTTGTTTTTGTTTAACAACTTTAGTTATACCTCAATTAGGTTGATAGCTATTAAAGTCTATTTCCCTGACATATTATGTGCAGGAATGAGTAGGGAAAAAGAACTCCTAAAAATTTAGCCAGAAGTAACAGGTCAAAACAGTTCTCTTGGAGAAGGGTCATGAATCTTTTAAATTATTATTAATTTATTTTTTGGCTGTGTTGGGTTTTTGTTGCTGCGTGCAAGCTCTCTACAGTTGTGGCGTGCGGGGGCTACTCTTCTTTGCGGTGCGGGCTTCTCGTTGCGGTGGCTTCTCTTGTTGCCGAGCACAGGCTCTAAGCACGTGGGCTTCAGTAGTTGTGGCGCCCAGGCTCAGTAGCTGTGGCTTAAAGGTCCTAGAGCGCAGGCTCAGTAGTTGTGTGTGCGGGCTTAGTTGCTCCGCGGCATGTGGGATCTTCCCGGACAAGGGCTCAAACCCGCGTCCCCTGCCTTGGCAGACGGATTCTTAACCACTGTGCCGCCAGGGAAGTCCCAGGGTCATGAATTTTTAACAAAAACAGCTAGAATCTCTTAGATTCTTAAAGAATGATGTGAAAAGCATTCTATTCTAAACTACCACATACCACAAGCTACAATGAATATAATTGAGCTGCCTTAGAAGGATGAAAGACCCCTGAGAGTTTTTCATCTCTTTTAGCACTTTCCCATTTATTTTAAGAGTGTTATTTATGAGACTTGATTAACATTGAACTGATAAGGAAAAGTTTTTCTGTTATTTTCTCTGAGAGACTCTTGTTTGGGTTTATCTGAAATGCTGATTTAAAAAGAAATAGTGCATTGAATTTTTTTTAATTTAATTTTGTTTTTCTGGGCTTTCTCTAGTTGTGGTGAGCAGGGGCTACTCGGCATTGCGGTGCTCAGCCTTCTCATTGTGGTGGCTTCTCTTGTTGCGGAGCACGTGCTCTACACGTGCGGGCTCAGTAGTTGTGGTTCTCGGGCTCTAGAGCGCAGCATTGAATTTTTGACAACATGGTTATTTGAAATTACATATTTGAAAATGAGACCACAGAACACTGAGCTTTTAAAATGGGAGTTATATATGCTGTCCTACATCCAAAAAGTGATACTTCTTACGTACAACCATGATCTTTGGGGTTAGGCAGAGCCAAAGATGAAAACCTAGAGCAGCTCAGCTGAATATGCTCAGTTCTTTTTTCCAAAAGTCACCAATTAAACAAGTTACTTATTCCCTTTTTTCCTCTCTTTAATTGGTAATAAAGTCATACTAATCTATCTCTACACTATGGTTGAGTTTATATGTAGCACTGAAAATGTTGTCTGGGAACAAACAATTGTCACAAACAAATGTCACAACAAAAGTGAACTCAAATATACAAATATGAAAAAAGTTGAGGAGAAGGGAATCCTTTCTATTCACCTCCTAAATTCCTTTGTGCCTGGCCTTCAAATCCAATATCATAAGCAGACCATCTGTGGACTTACTCTCTCAAGACTCTAATACCCTGAATGGACAAGATTTCCCTCACCTCCAGAACAGGATGGAAATGGGAAAGCAGTATTCCTGGGTTCTCAGGCCAGTCCTGTTGTGAGCTTACCTTAGGAAAGTTATCTAAACTATTCAACTTTGGAGTTTCTCATGTTTAAAATTAAGTGATGATAATTATATATCTACTTCATAGAGATTGTTGACACAATCAAGAGAGTGCTTAAAGGATATGAAGTTGTTTTGGAAGTTTAAAACACTGTACATACTTAGAAAATTAGTAGCATAGCAAGCAGAAAGCAGTGTTAGTGTCTGGCCAAGTCATTTGGGATTAGTAGGGAGTTGGAGGTGGGAGGTGGGGCAGTCAGGTTATACCTGAGGTCAAATATATGGAGGTTATGTACACTTCAGGCCTAAACCAATCATGAGGGTCAGAACAAGTGTCAGGTCAGAGACCAGGCAGCAGACCCATGAGTCTGTAAGACAAGCAGTGAAAAAATGAGCAAGGAAGAGGGTCTGAAGACCAGGTGAGCCACGTAGGAGGTAAAGACTCAAGGGATGAGCACTTGAGGGATGGTTCAGGTACATGAAAGAGGAGATATGGTGGTGCCAATAATATGTGTATCTGAGACAACACTAACCTTTGTTCCACAAGCTGATTCTGTGCTGACTGCAAAGTCAGAACGAATCTTGAAGTGGCAGCCTGAGTCCTTGGCCGGGATGGGCCCTCTGCTTACTATCAGGCCTCATCTCAAAACACGTCCCTCCAATTCAGATGATGTTCTAAGTTCATTGCCTTTCCTGTTCTTTGGATTCTCCAAACTCTTCCCCCATTTTAGGATCTTGGTACTTGTAGTTCCCTCAGCTCTTTCCATGGCTGGTGCCATCTTGTCTATCTGGGGCATAAGTCACCTGCTCAGAGAGGTCTTTCCTTATCACCCATCGAAAGTGATCCTCCAAATCTATTTCACTGTGCTCTCTCAATTGAGCTATCACTACCTGAAATCATAGTTTCTGTTTATTGTCGTTTAACCCTGCTTCCCCCCGCCGCTCCACCTCCAGGGTGGAAAGTACAATCCATGAGAAGAGTGCCTTGGCTGTCTTATTCCAACCGTGTCTTCAGTACCTAGACTAGCCCTTGGGCACATAGCTGACTCTGAGTAATATTTGTTGGATTAATTAACAAACAAATGAGGAATAAGAATGCAGAGAAAAAGTCAGCCTTTGACAGATGAACACAGAGTAGGTATTCTCTAAAGGTGGTGTTTGATCAACAGTCATGTTGGAATAAGAAATGTATCCTGGGAAATCTCAAGTAAAAATTTATCTATATGCATATTCATTCATTTGGATGAAAATCGGGTTAATTAAGCTTTGTATGTTTAAAATGCCTGTTTTTGTTATTATGTGAAGTTCAGCTCAGATTAAAAGCACAGAACACGGGTCTTTGTTTTTAATTTATTGATTTAGTTCAAGCCATAACCTCTCCAGCAACAAAGTCTGTTCTCTACTCCACGATTCAGAAGCCTTTTGACTTTTGGGTGGTAGGGTTTGTATTTGTTAAATGATACTATCACTGAAAATTTTAAGATGGAGTTAGATGACAAAAACATCCAACCAAGCCTTTATAGATTTGTGATTTTCAAGGCATTTGAAGAAATAGATAGTAGCTGAGACCTCAGAAAAGAGATCCTGAGTATATATTAATGATATATGTTTTTCAACTTGGAAAGTTTGCCATTGTGGAAAATAAAGACTCCTTAGAGGTTTAGAAAATCAACATATGTATCAGTTCTACAGCTTTACCTTTAATGCCATATAAGAGTAAGTACAGTGATTGTACATTGATCTTTTGAAATAATAAAGGTACTTTTCACAGTTTCTTACGATTACTTTCCTGCTTTCTTTCTCACCCACTTTAAAATAAATCCAGACTATCGAATGAGATGGTGATTGCATTTGCAGGAAAGCTCACCAGAAGGAACTTTCTGTATTCCTTTATTCACGGCGAATCTCCAGACTGCCATTTTGGTATTGTTTTCCTTGTCACTGGAACAAATTTATGTTGTTTCTTTTCTCTTTACCTTATTTATTCCAGACTAATTCCCAAGAATGGTGGCATTGAAAATAATCTGTGAATACAGTGGAATGCTATGCTATTTTAACCATCTAAATATACTGCATATGAGTTTGGCTTCACGTTGAGCAAACACAATTAAATACGATGGCAGGAACAGCAGAAGGGGTGGTGATGGCAGATTTCTGGCTATCATTTTGGGGCCTTTCCCAGTGGACGATAACCATACATCTGAGAGGAGACGGGAGTTTAGAAAACATATTTTGAAAGAGCCGTTGATCTGTGGAGTTGATTGTTTGCTTTTAATAATAATAATTATTAAAGTGCCTTTAAGCTGTATCCTGTGTGTGCCCTGTGGTGTGTAGAGAGTAGGAAATATTGTCTCTGGCCTTGAACTGAACACATGACACTCTCCAATGATCGTTCTCAGGCCGTGCTGCCATTAACACAATGTTTATAGTTGCTCACAGCAGTAAATTCCTGATGTAGCAACAGGCTGCCTGGTTATGGAGAGATGGGTTTAAGAAAAAGGGGAAGCTGATTTTATGAATACACACCTCTGAGCCATTACATACATCGCATACGCCATGGCATTCAAATGTTGTTTTTTTTCATGCTCTAGCTCCCTGGAAAACCCTTTCCTTCCCACCTCCACCAAAAGACCTCAGACTGAGTGATTCTACCCACGAACACCATCTTCTCTAATAGAAGCAGGCTTCCCTTCCACTTTTAATTCCTAAAGCAGTGTGTTTTTTGGACAGAGATTGTCTACAGTGTATCTAGGAGATATAAATTTAACTTCTGATCCTCAGGATTTTCAGGGGTTAGGGCTTTGGTACATGAACCAAACAAATCCATAAATGTGTATTGTTTTCTGAGTGGTAACTTGTATATGTCGTCTTTTACGGTGTATGAAGTACTTTCACACAAATCTTCCCCTTTGACGCTCACTACAACTATGTAATAAGACACAGGTACTTGTGAGGGTGCAAATGACATACCCAAGGTCACAGATATTAAGTGGCGTCTGGAAGGCAAAATGAAGGCCTATGATTCTGTTTCTGGTGCTTTATCTACTACACCGTATTCCTGGTCAGTTTTTTCCAGTTTTATTGAGATATAATTGACATATAGCAGTGTGTAAGTTTAAGGTGTACAACGTGTTGATTTGGTACACTTATATATTGCAGAATGATTACCATCACAGTGCTAAGTAACATCGCTATCACCTCACATAATTACCATTTCTTTTTCGTGGCGAGAACATGTAAGATCTACTCAGCAACTTTCAAGTATATAATAGAGTATTATTAACTATAATCACCATGATGTACACTAGATCCCCAGAATTTATTAGTCTTATAACTTCGGGTTTGTACCCTTAGGTCAAAATTTGTTTTTTATTACCTCAGTATTCACTGTACAAGTACTGGTGATAATGAAAACAGAAAGCACTTGCCACATGGCTGGCATAATTTAAGTAAATTACATACACATTTAATTATAAATCCTTATGATAACCTTATGGAGTAGGTACTATGTTACCATTATTTTCCTGATAAGGAATCTAAGGCACCGAGACGCAGAGCTCTCAGATTCTAGCTTATGTCCACATTCTTAACCACTTCTGTTAATTCTCTAGAGTTGTGCTTACTTTACTCATTCAAAAAATATTTTCGAGCATCTGCTTTGTGAAATGCATTTATTTATAATAAAGTAACAGTTTACTAGAGAATGTTAATATATGTCAAAGGGTCCTTGAGAGCTATTCCACACAATTTTTAATTCATTGTGAATTTCCACTTTGGTTATCACAATGCTTATCCCCCCTCTTCCACTCCTTATATCCCTCTCAGCAACTGGCTCGCCATCACCTATTTACCAGGAAAATTAAGGCTGTCTAACATGACTCTCCCAGCTTTTCTTCCTAAACTTCAGTTTTGTTTATGTCATCTCCAGTCCTTTGCTTCTTGTCTCTAGCCTTGGAGGAAGAGAGCCCTCTTCTAGTTAAAACTTGAGAAGTAAGTTGACTGTATTTAGGTTGTAGAGGGTCTGAGGGCTGAGAAATTTGGACTTTAGCTGCTGGACTTGAGGGCATCATCAAAGCTTTTAAGCAAAGGAGTGATAGGAACAGAAAGCTACTTTAGGACATTAATAATAGCTGGGGTGGAGGGACAGGATAATTAAAAGGAGGGAAGACCAGATTAGAGACTATGGAGACTATGGCTAGAGACTGCGGAGGAGATTATATATCACAGGTATAAAAGATATTCTCAAGGAAGCTTGGGGGCCCAGCTAAATCTCTTCCTCATTTGCGTAAAAGTCAGCTCTGATACTTTGTCTTTGAAGCCAGTGTGGCCTAGGTGTTTATAGAAAGGTGCCACGCTTATCATTTCTTCACATTGTGTGTGTCAGTTCACATCCTCCAAGCAGGTGCCAAAGTGGGATTAGAGGTACATGAGATTTGGCAGGAGAAATGCACATGGAGGGTAAAGAGGAGGAAACAGGAATAGGCAGGCAAACCTTCAGACCCAGTTGGTGATCTGATACCTGTGAAAGGAGGTGGGGCAGAGGATTGGGTTGGAAGAGGCTCAGATAACAGAGTAGTTCTAAGAAGGTGTTGACAAGGCCAATGGGAACTCCTTGAGCTAAAGTCCCACACTGGAAGAGTCTCATGTCCTGCAGGAACGGGCTGGTACTCTACCTCCACTGTGCTCAGACACTGACTGAGATCTGCTTCTCTGCTTGGGAGAAGCATGGCCTAAGCACAAATGCAATGGTAGATGCAGAGGAATGACAGCTAGGGCCCTCACTTCCCATGCTAACTGCAGCAGGAGATGTGAGCAGTGCATTTCCGTGGCTCCCACAGTGGGAATGCCAAGAGTGATTCTCTTACATATGGAGAGATTGTATGTGTATGTATTATGTAAGTTAAGTTAACAAGGATGGGATTTAAATAAAGGTGTCTGTTACTTTAGTGAGGTAGAAAACAGACAACCTAAATAAATATATTAAATGCTATTGACAGAAATGCAGAATTAGCAACATTTTGATGAAAGGAAGGTATAATAATTTTCTCAAAAGCAGCCATGGGAAAATTCTTTACTCGTCAAGTTGAACCAAAATTCACTTTGTACTGAATTTTCTCCTACGCAATTATGCATTCACATACTGGCACTTTGGGGTTCTTGCAACAGATCAAAAGCTATTAAAAACTTGCTTGAATGGAGTAAATTATTTTTTCAATAACTATTCTTTAAGTCTCTCCCCTGTCAAATTCTGTTCAGACCCCAAAGCCTCTATGATGTTTTTCTGCAAGAAGTTTTAGCATAGTTTCCACCAGGAGTAGCTGTTATAGGCCCATTGATTCAGTTTGGCTGTAGATGACAAGAACCTTGACTGCTTTCAGGGTTATTGGTCATCACTGAATGTCTCAGTTTATTTTTGTTGCTATATCAACATAAAGAGAGGAAATTAACTCTTTGAAGATATTTTTATTATGAGATAATTAGAGAAATTTAAATATCTATTAGGTATTGATATAATTAAATATTATAATAAGTATGAACAACTAATAAAATTTTTCACTTTATATAATATTTTCTATATTAACATTTATAACAGTATTTATTACAGTACATTTGTAATGTGTTATATATGACATTAGTTAGGATACCAATAGTGCTTTTTTATACTACTGTAAATGAAGCTTTCACCTTTAAGTACCTTGGGGGTATAGCTCTAAATTTGATTTTTTTTCCATAATATGAGATCTGGTGAAAAAAATTTAAATCAAGATATTTAGCATCCACAATATTTGTATTAATATAAGTTTGAAATTTATTTTGTAATAAACTATAAACAACACATACAAGTGTATGGTTTCAAATGGTACAGGAACGTAAGACATGAAATATAAAAGTTCCCCTCCCCAGCTCCTCAATCACACAAGTTCCACTGCACTTGCAGCCATTTGAACCATTTCTGGTTTTATTTCTTTTGGTTGATAAATCTAAGGGATAGGCTATACCACTATTTTTTTTAATCTATCAACTTAAAATTAGTATTTACGGGCACCTTGCAAAAAAAGATTTAACTCACACTACCTCCTCCTCTTCCCTTCAAGCTCTGCTAATTGAATTTTCATTTTAGTTCTTGTATTGCTCACCTTATGTGATATAATATAACCTGTATTTTAAAATCAGTTTGTATTTTTATTTTAAAAATTTTGTATAAAGTAAAATTCACTCTTCTTGCTAGATAGTTCAGAGTTGTGACAAATGCATAAAGTTGTTTAACAATCAACACAATCAAAATACAGAGAATTCCATTTCTCAGAAAATTCCCTTGTGCTGACCCTTTGTAGTCAGTTCTTCCCCCATCCCAATCCCTGCTAACTACTGATCTGTTCTCTGTCCCTGTAGCTTTTTTCTTTCAAGAGTGTCATTGCAAGAGAATTATATGGTGTGTCACCTTTTCAATCTGGCTTCTTTTACTTGGCATCATGCGTTTGAGATTCTTCCACTTGCTTGTTCTTCTTCTAGAATAGCAGTCCATTGTGTGAAGGTACCACTGTCTGTTCATCCACTTACCTGTTAAAGAACCTTTGGGTTGTTTCCAGTATTTGGTGATTGTGAATAAAGCCTCTATAACCATTTGTGTACAGGTTTTGCATGAATATAGGTTTTTATTTCACTTGGACAATACCTAGGAGTGGGAATGCTGGGTTGTATGGTACATTTATGTTTGACTTTATAAAGAAACTACATCTTCCTGTATTTTATGTTGCCTGTGAGAAATCTGATGGTAGACGGTTCTCCTTATCATATCCCTGGATGGTGCCTTTTTTGTTTGTTTGTTTTAAGTAACTCCTCCCATCAACCGCCCCTGGTCATTCTGAAATGAGATTGTGTCAATGTGTGAGTCTGGTTTTTCGTGGCACTGAGTAGGCCCCTTTGATATTGTGATTTCCTTCAGATTCAAAGATTTTTTTTCCTATTTCTGATTATTCTCTTGGCCCCCATCCCCAGTTACATCTATATCCCTTTCTTGAATTCCTGTAAAGACAGACGTTCTGATTTATTCTTTCCTCAGATACTACTAGAGGCTTCTTAGCCTTCGTCCGTCCTCTCATTCACCAACTCTGTATATCCTTCCCACCTCTTTTTCTGCAGCTAACTCATTCATTTCTATGGCTTTAAGGGACTATCCCAGGTATCCAGATCAAATGCATTCAGGGGCTGGGCAAATAATACAAAAATGTAAAGGCAAGGTATAATACAGTACAGGGAGGTGAATGTATACCTAGATAAAAACATCCAAATTTTATTTTTTTTAATGCTATGTTAGCTAAATAACGCATGTCCTCAGAATGGATTAGGTCCACCAATATGAACCTCTAAATCTATGCCACGGAGTCATCTGGAGCTCCAGTTCTAATTGTTCAATAAGATTCCAGATCACATACACACTTGGATTTTTCACTGTAATGATATTTTAATGTAGTAACTCTTATCTCATAAAGTAGTCCTAACATGATAATTATCTTCATTAAAAAATGCCTCTTTAGAGTTGGGTGATTTCTATTCATAGCACTAACGTTTTTCTGGCCTCAGCCTAGAAACCTTCAATTACTTTGCAAAATTTCCATCTCCTATCATTTGTATTCTGTTAGACACCAAATGCCTCCGAGTTTGCCCTCGTAAAAATAAAATATTCTAGTTTTCCGTAAAATGAAAGTTTTCTAAAGCCACAGAGAGATGTGGGATTTAACAACTGACCTGGAAGCTAGTGAATCTCTTATTGTCAAATAATTGACAATTCTAGGTTAATGAATTAAAACCTATTAATAGTCAGAGTCCTAGGGTAAATGGAATTGGTCTGGGCTGACCAGATTTGGAAAGAAGTCAGTAAGCTGATTAAAGTTTTGTTGTTTGCCTGTCTCACTTGCCCAGAAGGTTCTTTTCATCAGGATTATGTCTTTTCCATAGTTGTTCATCTGGCTCAGCCTGAACCAGTGATGAACATCCACTTGTCCATTTCAGCAAGTCAGACCTGTAAAGGACTTAGAGAGTTAGGACTCCCTGGAAATAGATAACTTTGTGTAAACGGCAATTCAGACTCTTATTACTTTATTATACAGAGAATACATTTGTTAGCAGATGAAAGTAAAGTATTATGTAACCCACAAGAAACACTGTGTTGATTATAAGAATACTTATATTTCATTATTCAGTCCAGCAAAACTTTGAGTAAATAGATGGATCTCTGACTGTTCATTCATCCATCCATCAAACATTCACTGGGTACAGCAGATAAAGAAATGAGCCAGACACAGCCTCTGCTGTCAAGGAACTCAGAATCTAGTAGAGGAGACAGACTAAAAAATCAGTGGTTATAGATACTATAGAGGTTCATGCAAGAGCACTGGAAGATCACAGGGGAGGGAGAGCTCACTCCAGTGAATGCGGAAGCAGTCAGGAAATCCACCCGGGACGTGGTGATACTTGAGCTGCGTATTGGTGGTTGAACGTGAGTCAGCCAGGGAGCCAAGGTGAGCAGTGGTCATCCAGGTTATTTTGGCTAGAGTAAAGGTCTCTTCACTGCATTTTTCACTTCTAAATCAGTTCTATTTGCAACATATAGGCACAGCGAATGAATGTTAGGATGCTTAGGACAAAGTCAGATGCTGAATTGAGTGAGGGCTGGTGAGAGAGAAGGGGGGCACCTGTACTACTTTGGCCCATAACTGGGGAATATTGAAGGAGTTACAGATTCTTTCTTTTGAAATCTTGGCCTCATCTGACCCTGAAGGTTTTCAGGAATGTGTAAGAAATTGCTGGGCCAGTGTAATTCATAGATCAAATAGCCTTGTAGTGTGTCACTAAAATTCTATTTGCCATACATTTATATGGCTTGGATAAGCCTTGGCTTCCTGAGGGCACTCTTGGTGGGTGACTGATGGTTCTTCAGACAAGATGTGCTAGTTTTGGGGTTGTTTTGTTTTTTATTTTATTTATTTATTTTTGGCTGCATTGGGTCTTTGTTGCTGTGTGCGGGCTTTCTCTAGTTGCGGTGAGCAGGGGCTACTCTTCGTTGTGGTGCGCGGGCTTCTCCTTGCAGTGGCTTCTCTTGTTGCAGAGCATGGGCTCTAGACACCCAGGCTTCAGGAGTTGTGGCTCGCGGGCTCAGTAGTTGTGGCACATGGGCTTAGTTGCTCCTCGGCATGTGGGATCTTCCCGGACCAGGGTTCGAACCTGTGTCCCCTGCATTGGCAGGTGGATTCTTAACCACTGAGCCACCAGGGAAGCCCATAGTTTTAATACTGGCCTTGGTCAAGTAGGAGAGGTACACCTGATTTGTCGTGCTCTTAATCTCTCGGTGTACTTGCAGCTTGTTCTGGAGCTGCACAGTCTGATCTTCAGTGCTTCACTTTCTCTCTGAACCGTAAGAGTTACCTGACAGTGGTGGGAATGCCCAGGAGAGGTAGTGATGCTTCCTAGGCTGCATGTTCATGTTTGTTGCTCTGAACTAGCTGGTCTGAGGTAGCCTCAAACTAAATCTGTAAGACCCCAGGGAGTTTCTGAAGAAGAAACTAAGTGGAATTCTTTTCTAATTAATTGCTTATTTTTCTCATTTAGCAAATAAGCTAACTGGGATTTTAGGACTGACATTTGATTTTAGCAAAAGTACGTGCATGTCAGAGATAGATGCTTGTTCATCACAACTCCAAGAATGTGGATTATATCTATGATTTTAATGCATTTGTTGGAAATAATGTTATTTTTCACAAAGTAAAAGCAGTCATAATTTTGCTACAAGGAGGAATATTTACTTTCTCTCACCTTTTACTTAATAATTTTACGTTTTTAAAAGCAAAACAGCACACAATTTGAAAATGAAATTTCCCCAAAGTGTTCAGTTTGCTAATATGTTTTTCATTTTCTTCGTTATGCTATAGTGGAATATTGCCATACTTTTAAATGTGCAACTTGTCTCCCTGGAGGCAGCAGATGGTGTGACTAGTCTGTCTTTTGGTAAAGGACTTAATCATGAGAGATGGCAACTAGGGCTGGATGGGATGGGGGTCCTGCCCTCAGAGAGCATTGACTCTCGACTTATTGCATCATTACAACATTTTATAAGTTACTATTTGTAAATATGAAGAAGACCCTGCAAAAATGAAAAGGTTTTGGTACGTTTTAAAGCTTCCTTTTTCTTAGTTTATATAAGAAAATATTTTATTTAGAAACTATTTGAGTTATTTCCACTATAAGTGTTTTCCTCACTGAATGCCTCACTGCTAGAGGACCAACTGACCTCTTGGGCCGGACACAATTTTGTTGGTATTTCTACCCTAGTATATGATCTGGTTTTCAGCTTTGAAAGTCTGGTAACTTGGTTTCGTACAGAAATATTGACTCACACTAACCAAACTCATCAGACACTTGTGCAAAACCAGAGTTCTAATTTACAGTGAAAAATACAGCTTGAAGCAGATCTGTTCATTCTCTCAAGGTAAATTGACATCAGAAAGAAACCACGTTATGACAAAAAAAATTTATTCGATGAGTAAGAGTAAAGCATCTATCTCTCCGTGGGGCTATGCCTGCCGTTAAGACCTGATTCACATGTTGTGACTCAGGGTGTCCTTGCTTCTGAACTGTGCTAACAAGTTTTTATTCTTTCTGGACATTTTTGGTCCTCTGCTGACTACTCTGTTTTCATAATCTTTTTAAATAAAACAACATAGGTGGGGAAATACTTTCCCTCTACTCTCCTAGGTCTGATAGCTGGGTCTATGAAATAAATGGACAACAGACAGATTAACAGGAAAAAAGGTTTACAAATATATTAATTTTTAATATTACATGCAGGGGGGGCTTTACCAGGGGGGAAAAGTGAATACCCCCCAAAATGGTGAGATTTGAGAGCTTATATATCATCTTTATAGGTGAAGGGGAGAAGGAATGTAGGCTACTTATGGGAGAGTAAAAGATTTTTAGGAAAGATGAATGGGCTTTTAGAAGAATAGATGGGAGGTATGATAGTTTGTGGCAAAGTTGTCTGGTGTGGTATTGACCTCTAATCTCTTCTCCTGTGGGAAGAATTAGTCTTCCCCTGGTTAATGATACACCTGGGAAGGGGATTTATGGCAATTGAGTTCCTTTTGGAGAATCTGTCTTTAGTCAGATAAGGGGAGTTCAGAAAATGCCTCTCCCTGTATTGGCTGTGTTTGAAGTGTCTTCAGCTCAAAATAATCAGTGCACCAAAGCAGCATATTTTGAGGTGGCATGTCCTGAACTCCTTCAACAGCTAATAAGTACTTAACTCCCAAATAGAAAATAGTCTTATCATGAGTGAAAAATCCAGGAGAGTGGTGTTTTTTTCTGTAATGCTGAGATCAATTAGCAATGTCTGCCATAGACAGGAGAGGAGCATGATGGCTTATGTGATGCACATCTGTTCATCGTGGCTTAGATCCGAACTTTAGTTATGGAATCAACTAATACTCTGATTCACATTTAAGAACAGCACGCTGCACCCTTGGAAATTATTTGAGAACATGCTTTTAAAGCTGGAAGAAATCTTAACTTTCTCATTTTATAATTTAGAAAACATTTGTCTTGAGGGCCTTACTGAAGACATGGAACTAGCAGGTAGCAGAACAATGACTCAAGCCCAGGGTTTCTGACTCATGGTCCAGCATATTTTCTTATAAACGATAGTAATAGATCTAAGAATCCTAAAGACTGATAACTTTATTTTCCAACTTAATTTGAGAAATCTCTTTTCTCTGGTAGGATTAAGTTTTTTATTCTTTTAGATTAGCAAAATGAATGTGAGGATTAATTATATAGAGCAGTGGTGCTTAACCTTGGACACATGTTAGAATTATTTGGGAAGAGTATAAGAAAAAAAAAATTGACTAAATAATTTCTTAGGTGAGGCACAGCCATTCATTGGTACTTTTAAAAAGTTTTCCATGTGATTTAACTTTGCAGCCAAGATTGAAATAATTGATACAACAATTTGAAAACTTGTTGAAATAATCAGACACTTTGTGAATGCTTAAAAGTCACTGTTGACATTGTTCAGTTCTTGAAGGGATCGATATTTTTATCAGCCAAAATCGTTCTTTCCAAATAAACATCACTACATTATAAATTAAGATTAGTACACTACACAGTATTTTTTATTCCATAATTCTTAATATAGTCATCAAACAGGTAATTGGAAAAGTAGCAATGATTGTGATGATAATAAAGATCAGAAAGTGGTAATTGCTAGAATGGAAACGTGATTCTTCACTGCTCATTTATTGATAGCACTGAGAGTTTTGTTAGTCTTTCTGTCACTTATATAGCTAAACTTTGTATTATATATGTAAACTGTGGAAGGGAATGCTGGTCTAAAATCTAGATTAAAGAATAACAGGTATTTACCTTTAAAATAAATTTTAGTATTTATTTAAATATTATTGAAGTTTTAGAGATTCATAGTGCTTCAAAAATGAAGCTAAAGTACGAAGCCCTAAGAAAAAGATTCCTATCTTCCATGTTTCCTTAATTTCCCACCATTTTGTTCTATACTGGACTGTTTTCACAGTAGGCCTTCCTCTTCTCTAGTTCACACTTTAAAAGGATAGGGAAGGTATTACGTGTTTTTGTTTTACATGGCTTTTCAGTCTCTAGGGCAAGATTGGGGGAAAAGCAGTTGCAGTGCTGCCTTGCACTCAAGAAAAAGTCATAGAATAGCAGACACACTTTAAGTAGAACAACTGAAGGTGAGAACCTTGAAATAAGGCCTAAAAATTTCCCAATTGGATTAATCATTTATAGACAATTAAAGCTAAACGGCTATCTGGTCATGAACTAAAATCTTTGTAGTTCTGATGAAAATAGAAGTTCGGTATAGCAAAAGAGCTGGCATTGTAGAAGCCCTCTTACAGAACAGAGAATTCAGAATTATCACTCTAAAATTTGACACTGAAATATGTCTTAGGAAAGCTTTTTTATGTCTCTTTGGATTGGCAGGTTATGACAAAACTGCATTCATGTTACTTGAATACATCTTTTGTCTAGTTTTACATGCTTTTTGACTTGTCTAGAAAATGACATATTGAGGTTTTCATTAGCTTTAACTAGGTGTGATTTTCTTATGGACGATACCTCAGCAGGACTGCAGTTTGAGGCGAATAAACCAGTGAAGCTCAGAAAGGCCAGAGCCCTCCTTCAGATGGTAGCAATGAGCTGAAAGACTCATTAATCAACCACAGAGTCACAGGTGTGATGGCTTGCCTACAAACTGCCAACAGACTGTGAAAGTCACATCCCACAGGCTAAATTGTCAAACTAGACCCATCCATAAACATTTTAACACAGCAAAATTCCAACTCTTTTGTCTCTAAGATGTGATTTTGAAATGTTAAATTTCCTCCAAACCTGCTATGAAATGTTTATTTTATTTCATAAAATTCAAATTTCTTGAAAAAGACTCAGATTTGGCATTCTTTTCTATCATAAAATTTTATATTAGTGTTTTTATTTCTCATTTTGTTTTCTATTGGTTATTTGCTCTCCTTTATTTTAAGAATCTATTCTTTTGTATTGCATGAATAGGTGGAGGATCGAATTGGCCTGTGCCAAAGCTTTATCAGTAGTAAAAATCCATTTTTTAGCACGTGTATTAGCTTGAGTTGTGCCACTCAGAAGAAAATGTCTGTAGATATGTTTTAATGGGAGGACTATGTAAACTGCTTTTATTTTTAAATAAAAGAAATTTTTACTTCAGGTTAACTGCTTGATTTGGGGGTTTTTCTTTTGATCTCTACGAAATCATGATTTGAATTGTTTTTTTGTTTTTGACTTTTTTTTTAAACGGTGCATCACCAAAGAAGTCAAGTTAAATCTTAAGCTTGATGTGTGGTCTGCCAGGAGCCTTGCAACAAAATGGTAGTACGTTTTTAAATGAATACATGCTTTACATTTTGGGGGGAATTTAGTGAAATCCAGTGGAATAATATGTCATGGCCTTGAGTAAGTCTGACATTGCCAGATCTGTAACTCCTACAGTAACTTGTATTTTTGCTTTTGGTACAAGTGGAAGTTGATACATAAAACCAAATGATTTTTTTGCCTCACTGCAGTTTCATTTTATTAACTTTAAAACATTGAATAGTACATTGGTGCTCATTGAGTAGAGGAAATAGAATTAAGCATGGTGCAAATGTAAGTTGTTTGCATTCTCTAGGCCCTTGCCCCTTAAAGCTTGTCCCACAAACAGCAGCTTACAGCATTAGGCTAAGGTGAGCTGAATAGTTCTTTTCTCTTACTGGTTTCTACCTACCATCCAAATATCATCCCAGCAAATACCATTATAAAGAGAGTTCTCATACTAAAAATCATATCCAACCTCTCTATTTAATTATCTAAATGTCTCAAACAATATGAAATACAGTGAACACTGAGTTGAAAATAGAATTAAAACACTCCAGTAACATTGTGTGAGGTGGGATTTGATCTCCTAAACATAGCCAAGTTCACATTAAATATACAAAGGCCAATGATATTATAGCAAAGTATTTGTTTATTAAGTCTGGATATACTACACTAGTGTAGGAAAAGGCAGAGTGTACCCAAAAATATGTAAGACACATCCTTGTTCATAAAAAACTTACAAACCATATTTTCATATACTATAAGGCAGTTTGATTATGAAGTTCCAAAGTTCTTCCGTGGCCTCATTCTATCTTTTTAATATTTTAATATTGAAAAAGGCAGAAACATTTTTCAAAACAGCAGGATTTTACAATGTCCCTTATGAAGTTCATTACCTGAATTAAATGTTTTCCTTCATAGCTAATTCTGATTAGAAATAAGCTCAGTGAAGTATGTCTTTTTTTTTTTTCCTCACTTTTCTGAGCTGTTTTCTGTGTCCCTTGGAAAAATAAGAATAAATATTTATTAAATAGACTGTGATGTAAAAAAGGAGATAGAAATTACAATTTATATCCTTCAGAGGGTCATACTCTAATTCACATTCCTTGGAAATTTCTGTTCTGCCAAAATACTAATAGATTATATATAAATTCCCATAAAATACTATGGTTACTACTCTATGTTGACCTTAACGTGATATTGAAGAGTTACTTTGAAGGAACTGAGTAGGGGGTAGGGATGGATTTTTACAACTAGAAATTAATAAAAAGTTAATTTGTGGCCCAATTCATGGTTGTCTAAATAAAATGAAACAAACTGATATTTTTACAATTTCTGTATACCCAAGATTCTACAGGGAATTCTTGGTTAGGGAGAAATCAAGCTGATTTACTCTGGGTATAGGTACCTGCACAGAGGAAGCCCTCACTCAGTAGTTATTTAGATTTGAAAAGAGTTGGAGGATCACTAGCAATACAGGATTGTAACAGAAAGGGAATATAGGGGAATGAGAATTGTATGCTGAGAATTTACCAAGGTACTAATATTTCTATCTTATCTGTGATCTTTATTTAACTGAATTAAGTTTGATTGAGAACAGTAAGCAATACTATGTGAGAAATTAGAAAATAAAGTGTATAATAAATATGATGATAAAGGTTAAGCTTTCAATTAAAAGATACGTAAGCATTTTGAAATTTCCATTTACATACAGTATTCTATGCTGTTAGTCTGAAAACGTAAATTTTCCCCTTCTCTTACCCCTTTTGCTGTCTGTGTACATGGATGCATAACTTTTGGTAACTACTCTCTTGTTGACAAAGATCAGAAGAAAGAGCTGTCACATCATAGTCCCATCATAGGTGGAATATATAACTGAATTAGCTTCATTTTAATGGAAATATGTATAAAAAGATGCTGCCATTGGGATCTTTGAAAAGTATGCCTTGAAGTAAGTTTAATGGCCACTTATTTTTTACCTATATTGTTAGTGGCTTAGTAATTGCTTAGTAATTACACACTCCTCCCCCATAAAATGATATAGAAGTGTTCCCTATACTTGTCATAATAAAAACTCTGAGAACTACATTTAAATACACATACCCAGACTCCTAGCAGTAAAGTGTTAATAAAATTAATAATAAAAAGGTGTAATGATTTCTACTGGGATAATTACATGGGTAATTTAGCAGTAGATTTGGATGAAACTGGAAGCATTTGTATGATATACAGTTAAACCTCTGTAAATGGTATATAGAAAGTCAAAGGCTGTCCCATTGTCTTTTGGATACAAAAGGAATCTTTTAAAATGTTAAGTAGTAGCAGTGCTTAAAAGATAAGTTTTCTCTTTTATTATTCTAATAAATAGCTCTTTAAAAATATTTGACTAATTGTTGTTTCATGGCTTTATTGTCTGTTCACATTTTTGAAGTATAACTTTATACCCTCACAACAAAGTTATAAATCCAGTCTGCTTGTTTTTTAATTTTATCAATTAAAATGAAAGAATGAACTACAGCCTCTCAAATAACATAGTTTGGAGCAGTTTTCAACTTGATCTGTACTCTTTTTAGCTTGTTTCCACACAAGAATATTCTTGACTATCCAGTGAAAACATATTTTATAATGTGAAGGAATTTGTCTTCTAAAGGAAAGCCTATGGAGCCTCATATGTTTAGACCACTTGTTACTTGATTGGCAACGTGCTGTACATTTTTACATAAAATTTTAATTCTCAAAACATTGTGTAAAGCACTTGTCATATTCTTAATTATAAAGTTAAGAAAATAGAGTGAAAGAAGATAAGGATTTGCTGAATGTCACACAGTTTTTACATGACCAAGCTGGGATTCAAGTCCAAGGCTGATGGCTGACTCCAAAGCCCAAGTCCTTTCTACTACAGACTGCTAGCAAAGTACAAGTTGTAATGATATATGACTGAAATATTTTGTTTTCTGTGAACATGCATGTAATATACATATGCTATTTTTAAAGATTTTATTGTAAAATATAACAAACAGAAAAGGACATAAAACTTAAGTGTGATGCTTTATGAATTATCATAAAGCAAGCATTCATTTACCACCACTGATAACCATATCCAGGACTAGAACTTTGCCAGCACCCTTGAACCACCCCACCTTCATGCTCCATTCTAAATACCATCCTCTCTCTTTTTCCCCCGAAGACTATGCACTATCTTTACTTCTAACACCATAGTTCAGGTTTGTGTTTTATTTAACTGTGGTAAAATATACATAACATAAACTTGCCATTTTAATCATTTAAAAATGTACAGTTGAGTTGCATAAGTAATTCACATTATTGTACAATCATCACCACTATCCATTTCCAGTACATTTTCACTTTCCCAAACAGGGACTCTATTATACCAATTAAACAAGAACTCCCCATTCCTCTCTTCTCCCAGCCCTGGCAATTACCATCCTACTTGCTGTCTCTATAAATTTCACTATTCTAGGTACCTCAAATAAGTGGAGTTATATTATTTTTGTCTTTCTGTGACTGGCTTATTTCACTTAGCATAATTTCTTTAGGCTCATCCATGTTGTAGTATCTGACAGAATTTCTTTCCTTTTTAAGGCCATGCATGATTCCATTGTGTATATATACCACATTTTGTTTATTCATTTTTTGGTTGATGGGCACTTGGGTTTCTTCTGCCTTTTGGCTATTGTGAATATCTGTTGAAATTCATGCTTTTGATCTTGTTGAGTATATACCCAGAAGTGGAATTGCTTTATCATATGGTAATTCTATGTTTAATATTTTGAGGAACCACCATATTGTTTTCCACAGCGATTGCAGCATTTTTACATTTCTACCAGCAAAGCATAGAGGTTCTAATTTTTCTGTACCCTTGACAACAGTTACTTTCCATTTTTTGGGTTTTGGTTTTTTGGAGGGGCGGGGGGGAGGAATTTGCTCTTTTTAAAAACTTTACTTAAGTAAAATCATACATATTTTTAATTCATTTTGGCTTCTTTTGCTCAACATTATGTTTATGAGATTCACCCATGTAGTTGTACATTTTCACTGTTGTAGAGTATCCTATTGTATGACTACATCCAGTTTCTTAACCATTCCACTGTTGATGAACTTTTAGGTGGTTTCCAGTTCTTAGCTATTACAAGTAATGTGGCTGGGAACATTCACGTACCTGAATCTTGGTGTATATATGGGCAGTTTGTTGTGTTTATACCTAGAAGTAGAATTGCTGGATCATAGAATATATTGCTGTTCAGGAGTATATTAGTTCTTATTGCATCATATCCTCACCAGTACAAACATGCTTTTAGCAATTCTGACAGATGTGATTACTGATGATGGTGAACATTTTGTTCATGTTTTTATTAAGCATTTGGATAGCTTCTTTGGTGAAATGTCTTTAATTAAGCCTCCTATTTTCCTCTTGATCTTTTTTCTTTATTGATTTGTATGAAAAAAATGTAGATAAATATTGATAGATGTATCTTTGCTGCAAATATCTTCCTCTACTCCTTGGCTTGCCTTTTCACTTTTTTTTTTTTAAGTTTTTTAAAAAAAATTATTTATTTTTGGCTGCTTTGGGTCTTTGTTGCTGCGCGCGGCTTTTTCTAGTTGCGGTGAGCGGGGGCTACTCTTCGTTGTGGTGCGCGGGCTTCTCATTGCAGTGGCTTCTCTTGTTGCGGAGCACGGGCTCTAGGCGCACAGGCTTCAGTAGTTGTGGCTTGCGGGCTCAGTAGTTGTGGCACATGGGCTTAGTTGCTCCGCGGCATGTGGGATCTTCCCGGACCAGGGCCTGAACCCGTGTCCCCTGCATTGGCAGGTGGATTCTTAACCACTGCACCACCAGGGAAGCCCCCTTTTCACTTTCTTAATGATGTTTTTTAGTAAATAGAAGTTTTAAATGTTTTATGTAGTAAGATTTGTAAAACAATTTCCCTTTCTAAATATTAGTTCTTTTGCCCTTTTAAAGGACAGATCTTTTCTGTTAACTTACTGTTTGTCTTTAATGATTAAAGTAGTATTTCCTACTTTATTGTAAGCAAATATTATCAGTTTCTATTTGAAACTTTTACTTTTCCAGGCTGTCATAAACAGGCTTCCCTTCACTAAAACAAAGAAACATCTTTGAAAGAAGGAACATCAGACTAAAATTATGGAGTCCAACAATGGGTTTATGCTCGAAAAGAATAGAAAGTAAATATGGGCATCTTGACAGACTGTGTTCTTCTGTACTTAATTAGTACATCTCAAGCCTCTTCCAGTCTTAGGCTATACAGTACACTGGTGAATAATTGTAGAATTTGAATTTTGCAAACTATAAAATTTTGCTACATTTTACTTTTTCCCACTAGAGCTTGACTCCATTAAGGAGCTTAACTGATACTTGTATGTGATACTCCAAGTTAGACCTGTAGCTCCATGTGCCTTCTAGAGTAGCTACAGGTTGCTGACCTCTATCTATAGTAAACTTTTTCACATAATGTCAGCGTAGTTAATATAGTTTATTGCAACAGTACCATATTAGTTTTAGTAACTTAATCATTCAGACTATTTTATTGTCTTCCATTGCCATGAACTTAAAATGACACAAGAAAAGTATACTCAGGTACCCTGAACTGTGAAAACATGAAGTATATATGAATGTTCATATTAACTAATAATTAATGTTTATATTAGTATTCATATGTAGACCAAAATTTGTCTTTAATCATTTTGTATAAATGATTTTGTATAAATAACTCAATATATATTGACATATAGGCTGAGAATATGTCATATATTAATTCAACTAAACATTTTATTTAAATATTGGGAAAACCTGGATATTTTTTTTCAGTGCCAGAGATTAGACACATACAGAGACTCCAAAGTGGGAAAAGAATAGAGAATTTTCAGAACTGAAAGATTTTTTTGTGTCCAAACATAAACCTTATGAAAGCATGTATTGAATCTCATTTAGCATGGTAGTCCAGTTTGGTAGCAGAATAAGACTTGCCCTGTTCTGGAACATTTTATCCCTCAACTGAATTTTTACTATTTTTTGACTTATTTTCTTAGTAGTTGCTCTTGGTATTAAAATATGAATCTTTTCACAATTTACTTCACAGGAACTTTGCTCCTGTATTACTCCATTTCTTCCCTCCTCTTTTACACTATTATTGCCAAACATATTAAATCTATATATGTTTACACCCCAACAGTATAGTTTTGAGTATTGCTTTGTGCAACCTGTGTCTTTTAAAGAAGTTGAGAAAATAGTAAAGAGTAAAGAAAAAGTGATAATATTTATTCAGTCTTTTAAAATTTATCATCCCACGTATTTACCTTGTCTGGTGTTCTTCATTTCTCCTGTGAACTCTAGTTAATATCATTTTCTTTCAACCTGAAGGACTTCCTTCAGGATTTTATGTAAGGCACGTATGCTACCAACAACTTATATATCTTTGTTTATCTGGAAATGGCTTTACTTTGCATTTATTTTTGAAGGATAGTTTTGTTGTATGTGGGTTTCTTGGTTGATAGTTTCCTTCTCTCAACACGTTGAATATGTCATTCCACTTCTTTCTGCTATTTGATGAGAAGTTTTTGGAAAAAATTTGATGAATATGTCAACAAACGAATAAAAAGTAAACATGAGTACTAAATCTAATTGAGAAACAAAGAGAATTACTAGAAATAGGATGACAGCAGATGTAGAGATTTAAAATTTGGATATTACATTTATTTTCTAATAAGTGTTAATATTTTGAAACTTTTCTTTAAAAAAAAAAAAGAATCAAATCACCAGAATTTACCAAAAATATGTATGAACCTGAAAAGAACGTCATCTAAGCAACTGAAAATATTATGTTACCTTTCATCATATAATTAGACTAAAACCTCCAAGAACTAATAAAGAAACCTATCCAGTTATTTTATTAACCCTTTGTAACTTTGAAACTAAGCCCTAATGAAAATAGCCCTATAGAAAACCATGAGCCACTATCAATGATAACTATATATGAGAATATACAATTGATAAGTAAAATATGAGCAAATCAAATTCATTGGGACACAAGGGTATAATGCAGTACAACTAAGTTGGATTTTTTCTCAGGAAAATAATAATTATTTAAAATAGTATGGCAACATAACAAGGTTAAATTTAAAAAGCCATATGATAATTTTAGTAAGTGATAATAGGCATTCAATATCCAACAAAATTCCTGATAAAAATTCTTGGTTAACTAAAACTGAGGGGGATATTCCTTTAACATAATCTCAACACAACCATTGTTATCAGTAGTATGAGAGACAATCTTATTAAAATGGGAATAAGACGGACGCTTGATATCATCTACTATTATTTAACATTATTCTTTCGATTCTAACTGTTGTGGTGGGAAGGGAACACATATAAGAAGTATAATCTGGAGAGAAGAAATATGATTTTATGATTTTTTTAATGTGAAATTAATCTGAGAAATTGTAGAGTTAATGAGAGATCAATTATAAAGCCAGTTTTTAAATAAATGTACAAAATCAATAGTCTTCCTGTATAGTGCAAATAAACTTAAAATATGAAAAATAGCAATAAAAGCCATAAAACATTCTACCTTGGAATAAGCGCTGAGAAAATGTAGAATCTATATTAAGAAAAATATAAAATCGTACTCAAATATTTAAAAGAGGATGAATACATGGAGAAATGTAACATGCTTCTAAATAGGAAAATAGCATAAAGATGTTATTTTCCCAAACTTAATTTATACTTTTAATGCAATTTCTACCCCAACCCCTACAGAATTTTCAGATATGGTGAAGTGAGGAGATTGACAATTGATTCTAAATTCATACAGAGGAATAATGGGGGGGGGGCGGGAATTGAACAACCAGATATTAACACACATCAAACATCTACAGTAGTTATGCACATAGAACTGATGTAAGAATTGATGAATAAATTGAATAGAAGAAGTCCTGGTTTTATTCAGCTTAATAACTATAAATCCCCCAAATTTTGAAGTTGTTTGTTACAACATCATAACATGTTTTCCTTATGTTACAATTCTATAATTTTAAACAGAAGTACATTTAAACAGGATTGCTCCTCTGAGCTTGATGATCTCACCAAATGCAAAGTGAGTTTCTAATATCATGATTAGGAAAGCTGGACTTGAAAAAAGTAGATTGTGAAGTCTTTATTTTGCTTTTAATTTTTTATCCTGAGAAACAGCAATAGGAAATTTGTTTGCTGGAGGGTAGCAGTGTTTAGCATAACCATTTGGACTTCTCTTGGTAAACTGCATGCCGTATTTTATGTAGACAATCATGTCATCTACAAATAGAGACCATTTCAATTCTTCCTTTACCATATTTATGCCTTTTATTTCCTTTACTTGCCTTATTGCATTGGCTAGGACTTCCAGTAATACATTAAATATGAGTAGTGAGAGTAGACATCTTATTATAACTTTATTAGAGAGGAAGCATTGAGTTTCTCATTCATTAAGTATGTTGTTAACTGTAGTATTTTTATAAATGTCTTTTATCAGTTTTTTAAATTTCCCTTTATTTCTGCTTTGTTGTGATTTTTTTTTTAATAAAAGGTTGTTGAGTTTTGTCAAATTCTTTCACAGAATCTGTTGATATGATCATGTGTTTTTTTTCTTTTTTAGCTTGTTAAAATAGTGAGTTATATTAATTGATTTTAAAATATGAAACCACATTTGTATTTTGGGGACAATCTCCACTTGTTAGTAATGTATTATCCTTTTTACCTATCACTTCATTTGATTTGTTAATATTTTGTTGAGGATTTTTTGTCTATGTTCATGAGAGATACTGGTCTGATGTTTTGTTATGGTGTCTAATGTGTTAGTTTTAGTACTCAGGTAAAGCAGGCCTCATAGACTGAGTTGAGAAGTACTTCCTTTTCTTCAGATTTCTGGAAGAGATCATCTGTTACCTGTTTCTTCATGAATGAGTTGTTATGGTTGTGTCTTAAGGACTTGGTCCATTTCATCTAAATGGTCAAACTGATGTACCTACAGTTGTTTGTAGTATTCCTTTATTATCCCTTTAATGCTTATAGGGTCTGTAGTGATATTTTCCTTTTCCTTTTGGATAGTAGTAAATTGTGTCCTCTCTCTCTCTCTCTCTCTCTCTCTCTCTCTCTCTCTCTCTCAGGCAGGGGGAGTCAGTAGAAGTTTATTAATTTTATTGATCTTTTTAAAGAACAACTTTTGATTTTAGCTACTTTATTTTTTCTGTGATCAGTTTTAATGATTTCTCCTCTTAGTTTTATTATTTCTTTCCTTTTATTGTGCTTTTTAACTCTAATTTCCATGGTGATAGATTATTGGTTAGAGATCGTTTTTATTTTCTTTTCAACTACAAGCACTTTAATGCAATAAATTTCCCTCTAAGCATTGCTTTAGTTGTGTCCCACAAATTTTGTTGTTGGTCTTTATTCAAGTTTAAACTTCCCTCCCTAATATGCCTGCTATTATTTACTTTTCATAGTCCTTGAGTAGTGTTTTGTTTTGTTTTGTTTGTTTTTTATTTTGCTTAGTATCCTTAGTTGTATCAGTGTGAGAGGTCAGCTCTAGTGGATTTATTCCATTTTCTCCAGACCTGGAACTCTACATTTTAAAATATACTACAGTTTAAAGTAATGTTGACCCTGTCAACAAAGCACTTCATCAGTTTCTAATATAAAGGTGGAATTTATTGGGCTTTACTTGGTTAACTCCAACTTTTGAAATAATCTGATCACAGTGTGACCATTTCTTCAGTGATATTCAAATTAATGAAATTCAAATTTCATTAATTCAATGAATATTCTGTGCCTATTATATATCAGAAACTCTCCAAGACCTTAGATATATAATAGTAGAACTTACTATATTTTATGCTGTGTGATTCATAGCATAGAAAATCATTATTTAAAATCATATTCAAAATCATTATTTGTACTACCAGGATGAAACTCAACGTAGTTTTAATGCACTATTCCCTTAGTATTTACTGAATTTGATTCAGTCACATTTCATTCAGTTCCTCAAAAGTCATTGCTTTCTCTTACTGCTAGGCTTTTCCCCATTTTGCGTGGTGCCCTCTTATTCTACACAAATTTCTACTGGCTCCTTCAATTAGCTAATTTCATTCATTCTCCTGGTCTCAGTTTTAGTATCACTTCCTATGGGAAACATTAATTTACTCTAAGTTATTTAACTCTGCAATGCACCCCACTTATCCACACTGAAGTACAATTAGGGCTTATTGGACTGTCTGCATAGGAGAGGTAAGGCCTGGTGGCAAGAGGAAACACAGAACTTTTAAGGAACTGAAAATAGCCCAGAGTGGAAGGAATAAAGCATACCTGGTGGGAATCAGTTCTCTTTGAGGTCGTAGAGAGGAACCACCCCAGGTTGTGAAGTGTTTTTAAGGTTTTGGCACCTTAAATGAAGAATGTTTCAGTGGGGGAGCAATGGGTGGGGGGACCAACATGATCAGATTTGTATTTTGTTATTAAGAGTCATATTGAAGATATGTTGGATACTTTCAACTTTTAGAAAGTGTTTCTCTCGCATAAGTAAAGCCATCCGTGTAGTGCAAACATCCAAAGTCACAAATAGATGAATAGTGAAACGTAAGGCCCCCTCCCATGCCCTCCAGCCACTCAGCTTACCCCAACAAGTAGTTGTTTTCTGCTGTTAGTTCCTCTAATGACTACCTGTATCTTTTTATAATATACTTAAGGACATCTTATCTATTAACTCCCCACAGTAAACAATGATAAAATTAGTATCTTCAACATCTTGCCACCTTTCCTCTCTAAACTCCCTATGCTTCACCACCTAATTGTAATTGAATATGTTATTTGTCTTGGTTCTTTTATTATTTACAGTTATAACTTTTTATATGCCTATACCTCATTAAAGGTATTTTTTGACCTCTCCTTTGGAAGATAAGGAAATTAACGTGCTCACCATAAGTTCATCGTTTTTCCTCAGTTCTTGTTGAGAAAGTTTTACTCATACTATATATAAGTTGTATTGGTTTTAACATTTACATTCTGTTCCTTAACTATAATTCTCATAGTTATTTTAGTTTTAGTTGTATATTTAAATGGATTCAATTCTCTTTGTCATCCTTTTTGCCATATTTTCTACATATATCTCTCAGCTGAAGTTCAGTCTTCAGTAGTTTATTAAAGATAGGATCTTAATAGTTATCTTTCTTGAATATTGCATGTTTAAATTTTTTTTGTCTGTTGCCTTTATTCTTGAATGACAGCTTGACTGGGTATATACTAATGGGATAAGTCTTTGTTTCTCAGAAGACTTTGTAGCCATAGCTCCACTGTTTCTGTAGATAGCTTTGGAGCCAGCCAATGTTTTCCTCCTTTAGTAACTTGATAATTTTACCTGAAAGATAATTGTTTCTTCATCTTTGAAGGTCAGTTCTCTCACCAGTATATGTCTTGGTGTTTATCATTCTGTGTCAGTTTTCCCAAGGAAATGTGTCCTTTCAATCTATGTATTCAAATCTTACTTTATTTCTGGTACATTTTCTTAAATTATATCTTTGGATATTTTCCCCATTCCATTTATTTAATTCTTTTTTTTTTTTTTTAGGAGATACCAATTATGCTTGTGTTGGATCTCCTTCAATGGCTTCTATATTTAGCATCCTTTACTTTTAGTTGTTTGCTTATTTCCATTTAATTTTCTCACTTTTCTTAATCCTTCTATGTCTTTTCACCTTTTAGCTGCTTCCAACATGGCCTTCACAAAAGAAAATAACTTTAATAAATACTTAGATAATGTGGCAAAATTTCAGTTTCTTTGTATTGAGAGTTGAGGGCAGGATTTATTTTGATAATTCTTGGTGTGGCCCTTGGAAGTTGCATACTAAAATTTCTCCATAACATCCTACAAGTCTATTTCTAAAAGACAGACTCAAGAAAACAATAACATTTACTTAAGAATTATGACTTTACTTCTTTATATCTAAATGTGTAATATTGGAAACATATTTTGCTAATTTCATATGTAATTATAGGTGGGAGGATTGTATATTTGGTATTATTCTTCATCAAATTTATTGCTTTAGCATTTTAAAAGATTTAAGCCATATTATTGTAGAGGTATGTCTGTTGTCAGTTTTTGCAGCTTCCATTGTAATGCTTATTATACAAAGCACGTTTGAGGCAAAGAGTGGTATTTGATTAAATGCCATTAATTTACTCAATATATCTCATTATAGTTTTTACTTTATTATTTATCAAACCATCTCTTGTAGTCTAAAATATTAGTAAATAATATAGTGATAATAGATCATTTTACTTTTCTTCCTCTTATGCTTTCTTTTTAAAAATAATGCACACTGGTGGTTTTTGTATCGCACTACTTTCTCAATTAAATAAGATCCCTTTAAACGATGACGAGAGAAAGCAATATAAATCTCTATTTACTTTATTGTTCTATATGATCCTGTATTGTTAAAGTGGAGAACATGGAATAATTTTAAAAGATAAGTATCTATATCCATTTCAAATTTCAATCTATAAGTACTGTCAAGGGAACTTATTGCCCCCCTAAGAGCAGTATGTAACTAATGGAAGACATCTGCTAATTTTTTAATATATATGAAATTTAAAAAAATTGAATGTAAATTCAAACCCATTTCTACCGGGATAGTTTTTATATGTTCTTTAATAAATGAAAACAAATTGATTCAGTTATGAAATAAAAACATCTTTGAATGTAACTCAGTAATGTATGCGTAAATATAATAAATCTTAGTATTGTGTCAGGAGAAGTGAATCCACTATTACATTGACTGCTTATAAACTATTACTCACTTGAAAAAAGTCAAAAATGAGATACATATTAAATATTATCTAGAAAGCAAAATCTGGAAAACCTGAGTTCTTTTCTCTGGAAAACCCCTTGAAAGTATTAGTTTATAGCCAAAATAATATAGGTTTTCAGACAAATATTTGAAAAGAAGGTTGAAAATGGAGAATAAACACAGTGCACTTGAATTTGATCTTATTGCTATCAAGTGTGCTACTTCACCAAGACTTAGAATAAATGAAAACTCAACTGTATAGTACATGTAATTTTCTCCTGCTGAGCAGAAAATTAGCAATGTCATGATTTCTCAATGTGGACAGCAAATATACCTGTAGAGTGTGTAATGAAGAGATGGAAATGAGCTTTTATTCCCCCTTCCTCATACTGAATTGCCTATAGAACAAGAATAAAAATCCAAAGGGCAGTTTTTTTCTTCTGCATAAAGTAATATTCAAGTTCCGTGCCTTGCTGGAAATATAAATAAAGGCAGAAGCATGTAGAACACGCTTCAGTATGGCTGGATTAATAATTTAAAAAGGAAGGGAAGGTTGCATAGAAACACGCACCCTGTGATTCAGCCACTTCTCCCAAGCTTATTAACATTTGCTGAGCATCAACTTATAACATAAAAAACCAGTATGCTTAGATCATTTAAAGCAATCTTGCCGGGAATCTCTGGATAGTATTCCTTAAGTCTGAGAACTATAGGTACCCTTAAACACCAGTGTTCAGTGTCTGTGTAGAGCACTTAGCATATTTCTTTTTTCTCTATAGTCTTAAATGTGTGGGAACAAGTGATCAGGGTCCTTTTTATATTCAAAATGGGTCAGCTTCTGTCTAGAAAGTGTCTTATTGTCATGATGTCACCACATCTCAAGATTTGTGACCTTTTGCACCATATGGATTCATGGTAGTCCACGTCCTAGCTTACAGGCCAGAGTGCTTTTGTGCCCCCGCTAGGGGGTATCAAAGGCTTTTGGTCTGGAATTTCAAGTACCGATAGATTTGGAAAAACAAAAAGTAATTTTTATATATCCTAAGGGCCGCCAGATGTCGCAAAGGCATCATTGATGAAACGGTTTTTATCCAAAATGTGGCACTTATATAAGGAATACTAGTATTGTGTTTGAGAGTCGTAGAGGCCATAACAGGTCAGTGAGACGTCCTTCAAACATCTGATTTTTACATTCAAGAATGGGCCCAGTTGAAAAGATAACCACATATCTGACATTGACGTTGCCACCATTTAGACAACCGATTCAATTGCCTTAGTCAGTGAGATCAATCAGGCCTTTATTACTTTGAAAAACCACAGAAAGATATAGTTTTTCTTTTTCTTTAAAAATGATCATTTGGAACTACATCCTACCACTGTATTTTACCCATAACATTAAATGCTGCATAGAAGCACATATAAACTTTCGGAACTTCCCCTACCCCCGAGTTTAAAACATTTTATGAGATGTACAAAATTATAATAATGAAAGAAATGGTACTGAGTGAAATTCTGCTGAGCCAAACTGTATGCATAAATTGGCAGTTTAACAAGTAAAACTTGGAAGCAAGCATTTGATGATTGATTTTTTATTGAGACAGAACAAGCATGATAGTGGGTAAAGTGATTTTCCTTACTGAGAGAAAATATAGTGTTTTTCAACATGTCTCTAGTATGAATGGAAGCCTTGTCAAAAAAATGAAGCAACACATAATATCTTTTAAAAGGTGAATTAACATAAGTATATCACTTATTTTATGGATCAAATTTTATACTTGTCAGTTTTATTCAGAGTGTCATAAAGTTTATATCATAAAGATGGTATTATTATCTTTGTTATGTCCTAAAAAAAAAAACTGATATTAACTGCTTTGCTAGTAGATTATAAAATATACTCAATTGAAGACATGCAATGATGAAAGGTAAGGCCAAAATATGTATTCATGTATAGATCTTAGGCAACTCCCTGGTAACTTTACGTACTTGAAATACATTATTCAACAAGTAACGTGCTGTATATTTGTGTGGAATAGGCTCTGCCTGAGAATACAAGAACTGTCAATATAAAAATAAGAAACATGCATTATTCTAATTTAATTACAATTCATCAAAAAATTACTCCATTGTCTGTATTACATGAAGATGTATAAACTTTCTTAAAAAAATAATCACATACTAAATAAGCTTAATTGAGATTCGCTGTTAGAATTTTTGTATATAGTTTTCTGTTGCTTGAAGAATATCTGTATACACACATACATCAACATGTATGTACACATGCTGAATATTTGGTTTATATGTTTTCTTAGTGCACCTATTTTATAGATAGATCCTTGGGAAAATTTAAATGAGGAATATGAATTTGTTTATAGAGGGTTCTTTCCAAGTTTGTAAATGTACGTTTATTCCCAATTGTGTTTTCTAGCTATATTTTGCAATTCTACTTAGCTGTGGATATAATATTCCCATTTGGAATAAAATGTATAGCAACATAAGGAGGACATGCTCATACAGTTTTTCTGGATTTAGTTAGTAAGCAACCTGTGAATTTGTGGTTCCTATTACATTTGAGTGTGTGCATCGTGGGTCCATGTTATATGTGAAAGATTATCTGTATTTTATTCTAAGACTTTATGTATATTTAACCTTTAATTTGACTAGCAGGTTGTGCGATTTACATAAAAAATAGATCAGCTTTGAATTCACTGAATGTTATTGGTATAACATAATCAATCATCTTTAAATGTTAATGGTGTTAAAGAGCAATGAGAGCATATGTCTTATATTTGTAATCCTGTAGATTTATGAAATTATTTAGGATGTCTAAGAGCATTAGCTCATGGCATTTCTCCGTGGTTAAGGATTGAAATTTTTTGAATGGTGGCTATCATTTTAATGAAGTTGGAGAATCAGCCAAATATAAACACCTTTTTTAAAAATCATGAATTACCTAATAGGTGCCTTGTTGACTAGAACATTCTTATGAAGGAAGGTATATATAGACCACAATACAGTGCTTAAAATGCTGTGACTTTGTCTCGTTCTCTTTTCACTATCTTTTAATAAAATATGACTTTCATTGGTGTTATCCTAATTACATCATGCACACAATTCCTCAATGAAATAAAAAGTCAGTATGTGAATGACAGTAGTAAGGGAAAAATAGGATTTCAAATGGTAAAAAGCCTGCACTGGTAACAAAGACTGAATCAATCCCTGTGTTGTATAGCAGCTTGATCATATCTTTAAAACTGATAGTAACAAAGAATATTTATTTGTTGCCATGCTATTGTAGGATTTATTTTTAAACTCAAATCCCAATTATCAGGAAAATTGCATCCTCTTTATCTCACAGAAGGGCATACTGAATCATAGCATATTTGGTTATTGGGACTATAATATTGTTACCTTGCTTGAAACACATGGTCTCTCTTGATATACAAGAAAAAACTGAATCCATTTCAATAAATTAATAGGGATGAGAATCCCAATCCATCCTTCTTTTCAAAGGTTCGCATACATTGTAATGAAATGCATTAGGAGTTTTCTTCACTTGAAATCCAAATGAGACCCATTTTGGCTCACACCCTTGACAGTCTCTTTTATAAGCATTGCTGTCTCCTGTTCTTGTGTGGGCCTAGTAAAATGCTTCCTTTGTAAGATGCACAGAGACAATATAATGCCACGAGAGACGAAGGTGTCAAAACACAAAGTTAGAGGCAATCTAATCAATGCCTCCTGATTTAGCCTTTGAAGGCTCTCTTCATTAAAACTCTTTAATGGTGAGGCTTATCTTGAGGTAGAGCTGTTACTTAATATTTTTCAGTGTCATTCTTTGGACAGTCATTTGTACCTTTTAAATGTATTTTCAGTATTCATTGTTTAGTAAATTGGATGTCTTGTTAGCATGGTGGTGGTATGAATGACTCGCATCAAAATGATTGAAGGTAATAGTGTATAAATTCTTGGTACATTTTTTTCCTATCCCCTAATCCCCATCTTTCCCTCCAACAACAAAAAAAAATCTTGTTTTATTTTCTTTCTAAATATCAGGTGTAGGATGTCATTTGATGCTTTCCAAAAACAGACATTTAGACTTTTTCCCATGTCCAAGAATCTGATTGGAGATCTAAAAATAACTCAAAGCAATTAAAATTTCTATTTGAATAGAGTTTATTGCCATTGTCATCCTTTTACTGAATATACTTTTCAAATTAATTTTCATTTTATCTAGAGCTTTTGGGTAAAGCAATGTGAGTCTCACTAAAGTGATGGAAAAAATCCTAAGATGTTCAATGCTCTCTTGAGTTTTTATTTCTCAGTAAGTACATTAGGAATGCTGAGAGATGGAAGAGGAGAGATGTATACCTATCCAATTTCAGATAGGGTTGTGAATTTAGGAATTGTGTCTATATAACACCTTCTTTAAAACGGTTTTACTTTCTTAGGTGTGAATGAAAGTGTATAAAACATAAAATGTTTTTGAATCTTCAATTCAGTAGTCCCCTCCCCCCAGTAATTTGTTCAGATTTAATAAATTGTAAAATTTAAATGATTTTCTTTTATACATTGACCAGATGGCATCATGATTTTGAAAAAGTATAGAGAATACATTGAAGAATATCTTATTAAGGAGTATGTGTGTATCTATATTTAGACTCATTTCATACACACACAATGTGTGTGGACAGCTAGATACATACAGCAGTAAATATACTTTAGTTTTTTGTTTGTTTGTTTATTCACAGACTATATAATCCTTCCTGTAAACAGATTGAACAAATACATATGCTTTCAGATCGGCGCATTTATGTAAGCCATTTAAAGAACCTGAGAAATCAGGAGCTTAATTTCTTTTAACATGCCCAACTTAAAAAAAAAAAAAAATTCACAAGATGCCCTTGCTACCCTTTCCACCGCAATCTACAATTATCAGCAAAAATAAATAATTTACGAAATGCGGCAAATAGAAAAAGATAAACACCATAGAATTTATTCACACAGTATCTTGGAAATGGAAAAGAATTCAAGCAACTTTGACCTGATTTTTAAATGACTACTGTGGTGACTACAGCTGCTCTAGCTTAGTAATTATTTGTGATAGGTTGTTTTTGAGTCCCATATGTATAAAGAGCTCCAGGCCCAGCTACCTCATTTGCTGGCACATAAACAGATTCTTCCAGGTGCTGAAAATTAAATTTTAATATATTATTTAAATATTAAGAGAATTACAGTTTCAGTAATTTTACTGCTACAGCTGGAGTGCAAAGCATCCCTGTAGAATGCAGAGTGTTGGACAATCTAACATATAGGAAGTTTATAGTAATTTTTTAATTTATTAGCTTATATATTTAGTAGATGATAGCCTTATTTGGCAGTTTGTTTATATATGGGTAACTTTGGTTAGTTTCTGGTAGTTTGGGCAACCTTTAAATTATTGCAAACTTATTTTTTGTTTTTTTTAGGTTATGTGCCTTAAAAAGACAACATATCAATGACAGAGAAATTTAAGATATTAGGAGATAGATGGCCAAGAAATCAGTGCCTCTTGTCGCTTAGTACATACATATTATTCTGTTCTGAAAAGAGTTTTAAAGCCTGAAATATTTTTTTATCTCTGTGGTTTCTACTTTCCATTGAGAATGATTTTAGAGTTGTTAGAAATCAGAGGAAAAGTCAACAAAATTTTAGTCTCTAAGGCCCTAAAATCAGGTTTCATTATTGGCATACCTCTTGAAATTTTTGTTTGGCTTTTGACCTGTGCAAATTATGTAAAAACCAATTTAAAACAATATCTGTGTGTTGGTAAGATGTCTGTAGTTTGTTTGGAATTTAGAGTAAGAAATTAATAATAAACTTTTATGTTATAATCATTTGTAACTTATTTTTTTGTGAAAAAACTCTTTCCTTTCTAGGAATTATACACATTCAACTTTACTAAAGGAAATTTATTTTCTGTTAAACATGATTTTAATGAGTGTACCTTTAAAGAATTGAAGACCACTAGAAGATGAGCAATGTGTAAAATAAATTGTTTTCTGTGACCAACATTTTCAAAGCAAAGGGTGATTAGCTACCGTCAAAGTACAGTGTTAGGAAAGAATTTCCCATTATTGATAATCCCTTACGTATAAAAACCTCTTTTGCTAACTGAAATACACTTTGCTGGCAGAATCACAGAGCAAAGAGCATGTGTTGTAAATCCAAGGCAGTTAATTTTTTATGCTCTGGAGCTAGATTGCTTAGTTTCAAATCTTAGCTCTACCACCTTCTAGCTGTGTGATCTCGAACAGCCAAACTTTCAAGGCCTCAGCGTTTTCATCTGTAAAATGGAGCTGCTTTATAAAGTTGTTGCAAGGATTAGATGAATTATCAAAGACTTCAAATTGTGCCTGGCACAAAGTAAGCACTTTATAAGTACCAGCTTTTTTATTAGTAATATTTATGCCGTTAACTTCGAATACATAGTGTAAATAAATAACATACAATGCTCACTTTCATAACTCTTGAAAAGTTTTAGCATTTAGTCATAATATTTCCCCTAGGTAGCCGATAACTTTATGGTATTTAACCCATTAATATAAATAAACCCTTTACCCTTGGGATTTCTACTTTAGATCATAGTAGTAGGCCATTTATAGTTTCATTCATAACTCCAGATATAGTGTGAAAAACTGTGACACAAACTGTCACATAGTAAATTATTTAACAAAATCTCAGTAGGAAGAGTTACATAATTACTTCTTAAATCTCAGAACACGTTTTAAAAATATAGGAGTAAAGAATGTCAGCCTTTTTGTTTTTTTCCTCTCCTAGTATGTACTTCTAGAAAGTACTTACTTTTAAAGGTCTTAACTGCTTTTGAAAAATCCAACTGGTTTTGAAAATCATTATTAAAAAAATCATGCAAAATATATTCTGAAAGGTGGATTAAAGGCCAAGTACCATAACATTTTTCCTTTGTAAGACATGATTTTTATGTATCAATAGGAGTAACTAATATTTTCCCTTGTAAGACATGAAAGATTTGGGATGTCAAAATGAGCACTGACATACCTACTAGGTCAGGACTATTTTAGGCTCAGGGGGAGCTATAGAGAACAAGTTGGACAAAATCCTTACCTTCTTAAAGTTTATACTCTAATGATAGACAATAAACTGATGAATTAATACGTAACATAACATCAGGTGGTAATAAAGGCTATGACATAAAGTAAAGCACATAGGGGTATGGAGGATAGATGACTTTTTAGATAGGGTAACGGGGGAAGGAATATATGATATTTATGTGACCCGAGGGAGCAAGCTATGAAAACTTCTAAGGAAGTTTCACATCAGGCAGGGGGAACAGCCATTCTGTTCAGAGACAGAAACAAGTTTTGCATGATCCAGGAAGAGCAAGAAGCCCATTATGTCTGGAGCTAAATGCAAGAGGAAGGAGAGGAAGGCAAAGGTGACCAGAGGCCAGATCACACAGAAAGGCTTTGATGTTGTGAGATAACAAGTCTTTGGAGGGTATTGAGCTTGAAGGGATGTAATCTGACTTACACATTTACAGCACTGTTTTGATTGCTATGCCAAGAATAGACTGTAAGGGTGAAAAGAGTGGAAGAGAAAAATTAGAATGCCGCAACAATAGTCCCAGGTGGAATTAGGTTCACCTAATTGGACTTGGCATCTATTTTGAAGATACTGAGTTGAACCATATGAAAAATAGAACTTGAAGGATTGCTGATGGATTGAGTGCGAGATGTGAGAGAAACAAATCAAGCATGTCTCCCAGGCTATGGACCTGAACCAATGTGTGAATAAGAGTGTGATTTGTGGAGATAAAGAAACCTGGGCGAGGATGGAATTTGGTGGGGGTGGGGGGCGATCCAGAGTTCTATTCTGTACATATTACATATGAGATGCCTTTAAGGCATCATCCGGGAGGAGTAAAAGATGGGCATAAGAATGTGAAACTCAAGGGAGAGATTGGAGTTGGGAGTTATTATGGCAGTGATCATAGTTCAGACAGCAGTATGTGCCAGGACGGGACTGATCTGGATCCTGATTGAGATCTGGGACCTGGCGCTAACAAGGAGAAGTTGGGAGGAGCAAGATGCTGTTAGGTCACCGAGAAAGAATGGTCAGTAGAGCAGGAGGAAAACTAGGAGAATGTGGTGTCCTGAGAGGCCAGTGAGGCTCACAGGAAGAGAGGGAGTGATCAAGTGCTGCGATCCGTCTCTCTTGAGTTCTTCTCACAAATGTTCACGGACAGCCATGGCTTTGGGTACCCCTCTCCTTTTCAGTGAACGCACTTGGACTTGTTGCCTCCCTCATTACCGACTCTGGTACTACCATCTATAGAAATGTGCCCTCCTTACCCCCAGTTTCTCTTAGTGCTTCTCACCTTGCTCTTGGATCCATTTACGACAAACCCAGGGCAATCTTTGTAGGGATAAGAAGGGGTAGTATTAGGGAGAAAGCATCCCTGTTAAGCCTCTCCTCTTTTTCCACCTACCCAGCAGCCACAGTGCCAACATTCCTGGTCCTGCCCTAATTCTTCAACCTCCTCTCATTTCCCACAAATCGCAGCTTGCTTAGTTCTTCTATTTAATGTTATTTTGGCTAATCATTATTTTGTTATGTACCAGAAAATAGTATATATCATCTCTGCCATCATTCTTTATACCTGTTCCTGATCTTTTGAGTAATTTTTCCTCTAAAAGTAAACAAATTGTCATCTGCTCTCTGGACTGTCAGAGCTCAGCCCTGTGTACCACTCTTTGCAACTCTCCAATAATCAGTGAAAGAACATGGGGGCACCAACAAGGGCAAATGTGTATTTTCTACAGGAAATTCTTGTCCATGTATGGTTATTAATCCCTATGGTAAATTATGGGTCAAATGGATTTTTTCTGAGGTTGCCTGGGCCCATAACATCATGTTAATGTTGTTTGTATGAGAAAATATACCCAAGTTGTTAATAAGCAATTGCCTCATTAACTTTCAGGCTATAATCTACCTACAGTTCAGAGACTAGTTTGTGTATTTATAGCCATCTTACCTAATTTTATATCTATTATATGGATATAGTATACATGTTTATATAGCATCTATAACAGACATGATTACTAATTATGAATCTAATTTAAATTTTCTGAAATATGCAAACAAGAAATTTTTTATCAAAATAAATTCTATATTTCTCAAGTAGTTTTATTTAATTGTAATTTACTGAATCATAATTTTTGTCTTTGACTAATTTTCTCTCTAGTTTCTCTTTCTAAATTAATGAATTCAAAAGCATATTCTGTTGAAGAAAAAAAGTGGTATGGTATATAGGAATTAGACTTTTTAAAGTTAAATATTATATGAAAACAAAGCACTTAATTCTAAAGTATTTTTTAATTAATGTTTTATATGTTAATGTGATACATTATAAAATTAAATTAGTTATCCATGATTGATAAGTATACATTTGAAGATTTTATGGAGAAATGTAGCTTACATGGCAAAATCAATATGCTTGATTCTAATTTTTAAAATATAGAGGATATAGGGTTCAAGTGCAATCTGTATATATTTTAATGCACATTTTAAAACAAATTCATATGTGTCATCTCATTTTTGCTGCATGATAACCCTGGGAGGAGGGCTAATATTGTGATCCCTATTTTGTAGATGAAGATGTTGTGACTCAGGAAGGTCACTACTTAAGGTCTGGGTGCTGGTGAGAAATGTCTGACCCTGTCATTCTGATTCCAAATCTAGGTCTCTTTCCACTGTCCTGAGCTGCCTTATATTTTCTGAGGTAAATTGTCTTTAAGTTATATCCCTGGAGTTGTGGGATGCAGCCTGGGTTTTAGAACAACGTGCTTAGCGTTCATTTTGGCTTGCTGGCCGCCTGTGGAGCTGAGTTAAGCCTTGAGCTCCAAAGTCAATGAGCCACTCAATGTTTGGAGCAGGTCTGTGCAGTGCTGAGCAGGAGAAACAACTGGCATCATCATGCTTTTGTGGTTTCAAAATATTTTAAACACTTAAAGGCAAGGCTTTCCTCTTACAACCCAACATGGCAACATGGTACTCCAGTGAGGAGTATGTACTCTCGCTTCTGGATTGTCAGTCACCTCAAAGAAGTGGCTCCCAGACCGGGGAAGACTCGGAGGACATTGAGAATTGTGACTTCCAGGCTCTTAGAGGGTTTGTGACAGTGATGAGGAAGGAGCTGCCAGAATTCACTCCCTCTCCGCTCCAGGGCTGTGGCTGTTGATGACTGAGAGGTGAAACCGTATTATTTTTCATGTCGTACTATCTAATTTTAGGCACAGGAAAAAAAGAAAAACTTTCCTGCTTTCTTTTTCCTTTCTCATACCACTTATTATCATGGGTCTTAAGGTAGATGGTAAATGAAATGTGGTGCTTCCAAAATGGCTTTTACTATACATCTAAATGGATGCATAACCAATTATTGATTTGAAGATGGTGGTTCTTTTAAGGCGGGGTGGCCAGCTTTAGGGATGAAGGAATGCTTCCAAGATGTTTTTTAGCTTTTGTGTGAGAAGTCTGAATTACCTTTGTAATTTTAAAAAACAATAAAAGAGGACCTCCCTGGTGGCGCAGTGGTTGAGAATCCACCTGCCAATGCAGGGGACACGGGTTTGATCCCTGGTCCGGGAAAATCCCACATGCTGTGGAGCAGCTAAGCCCGTGCACCACAACTACTGAGCCTGCGCCCTAGAGCCCCTGCGAGCCACAGCTACCGAGCCTCCGCTCTAGAGCCCGCGAGCCACAGCTACTGAAGCCCGCCCACCTAGATCCCATGCCCTGCAACCAGAGAAGCCACTGCAATGAGAAGCCCATGCACCACAACAAAGAGTAACACCCCACTTGCTGCAGCTAGAGAAAGCCCGTGCACAGCAACGAAGACCCAATGCAGCCAAAAATAAATAAATAAATTTATAAAAATAATAAATAAAACTTTTTAATATTGTTTTTAACTACTCTGAAAGAATGCAAAGAAGTCATATTTCCCCAACTCAGAAAAAAACATCTAAAGCCTTATTGAGGAAGAAACAGTATATCTTCTTCATCAGAGTGGACTATTTGTATATGACCCTCAGGACAGCCAGGTGGGGTGAGGGATGTGCCTGGACCTCCCAGGTATGTGCTTCCCTTCCAGGAGCGCTTCAGGAGGCCATAGCTATCATTAGGAAATCTCAAGTTGATTTGGATTTTCTGTCTTCACTGTGGGTTTTTGGATGAAACAGACCAGAAATAGAGTTAAGGGGAGAAATGTTCACTTACCGATAGAAGCTGAGATGTCCTTTGCTAGTCCCATGCAGTTTTTCATTTAACAGGTTTTTGGGGGGGTATTTTAGGAAATATTACACTTCAGTTTTTCAGGAGAAAAGTAATATTTCATGTGATTTAGTAGCATAACCTAAAATAAAACTTGTAATATTCATATGCTATGTAGACCATAGTAACAAAATTATTATAGAGAAAATAATAGCAAAAGAGTAGAAATTAGTACCTGTTAATATTTTAGGTTTATCTTTTTTTTCTATCTTTTGCTTTAAGCACAAACTTTTTTACATGTACAGATGTAAAGCCATAGTTAACATACTGTTTGGATGTAATTTAATTTAATTGTTGGTTATTTTGTATGCTGACCTTCTAAAGTTTGAGTGCGATTGATTTTCCTGAGACAAACCCAAAACATACATGGATTTGTTTGCTTTTCTTATATTGACTTACAGAAAGTAGCACCATTGCCAGTTAAAGTCAAAAAGCTAAGTTCTGCAGTTCGACGTATAAACACAGTGATAAACAAATACCAAAGAACTGAACAATGAGTTTAACAAACAGAAAAATTTGGTTGGTTTTTAATAACCCTCTTTATTATGTGATTACATGTTATGTCAGATCCTTGAAACTGCCCAACTGTACAGTGATTTTCATTGTTCTCCAAACCCCACATCAGGGGGAAAAATAATAATTAATATAACTGGAATTGTATGGCCATGAATAAATTGTTTTAAAAATAAATACCATTTATATCATATATTGAACTACTTATTTCTATTTTCTCTTGTATTTCAAGTAAAATAGTAAGAATTTGAAAATTCCACCATTTTAAGATGATAGTGATCTATAAAACTTATGTTTACCATCCATCCCTTTTTTTCATGCTCAGTAATTAAAAATGGCTATGGGCATTTTTTATCCACTGAGACTTACCAACTGCTATAGACTTCAACATTTATAGAAGGATTTCTACACCTGCTTTTTTTTATGAAATACCCAAATATCAGAGCAGCTTGAAGTGTTTTCTTTAAAATAAAATAATAAGTTTACCCCTAGGCCTCTGGTTTTCAGCAGATAGAAAGCACTATCACTAGCCTACTATCCGTTTTAATTTGAAATCCTAAGAACAAAAGTCATTAATAAGTCCTTTGTCACGGATTTTAAAAAAGAAGACGCCTTTTTAGTATTTGTATGTCATCATGCCAGGCCTAGAAAATTAGGCTAATTTATTATTTAAAACACTGGTGGGATTCCTAATTGCATTCATCATTAGATATGACACATTTAGAACTGAGAACCATATCCAGGGAGAATTTTCCAGTTTGAATTTTGAAATAAAAATATTTTTCAAGAGATCCCTAGCTATCGCCTGTTACCATGGCAACAGTCCTATTTGTCTGAGAGCTCTGTCCGCTGCCAATGGGAGAGAGAGCAACGTCAACTAAACATACGAATACATCAAAGACAAATTCATATGCTCAATCTGATCAGCTCAATTAATGTAAGAACAGAAGCTGAAGGGGGTTAAAAGAGGGCACCCATTCAGGATAGATGAAGCCCCTTTTAGCAGAATATACACGCCGGCCTTTTGGGGGAGGAATTTAGCACACTGTCAAAAACATTATCAGAAAAAGAAAGTACGAGGCCTCCTACACCTAACAGATATGAAGCTGTCAGACAAAGAATAGCACTATTCATTAAATGACACTTATTTTCTCCCACTTTACAAGAATACAGTGAACAAAACAAGCAGGGGAGCAGCTGAGAAAGACACTTTTTTTCTTTTGCTAGTGATGACAGACATGCAGCAATTATGGTGATAACTAAGGAATACTAAACAAGAAGCCAGCCTCCATTCTGTTTATCACCTTAAATTTTATGTTACTAAATTTGCATGCAGCTCCTGTTTTGTTTTATTATTTATGTCTGGGAAAAATTAGATCCTTTGTTTTTAACATGGTGCCTTGAGTTTGGTGTAGCATACCTCTAAACTCTGAATTCTCTCACTTTGCTTGTTAAATGGCCATATCAAGTTGAAATGCTTTTGAAGTAAGACATTTCCAAAGCACAACAAAACTGCTGCTATCAGTGTGATGTATATGTAGGGCTTGGGGGTCTGGCTTCATTAGTGTAAAGGGAGATATTACGTATTACTTCTGCACATTTTTTTAAAGAGATAGAGCAAAAGTTGTATTAATGGCCATTTTTGCTTTCATGCTTCATTTTACATGGTGAAATGTGTTACCATGTAAAATGGTACATGGTGATGTGTGTTTAATGGATCCTTTTTTTTTTTTTTTTTCCTTCGGAGAAGTTGTAGGTGGTAAGTAGTAGAAACTGGCTTGTAGGGTTTGTAACAGGTGCAGGCAAGTAGGAGTTCCCTTGAGATTGCCACCTTTTAAAAATCTTGTGCTTAAACCATCATGATCTGATTTAAGGCCCATTATCAATAGTCTGCTACTTATATCTGCATGATCGTGGACTGATTGATACTGACTTTGTAGCCATGCTCCATAATGCGCTGTCAGGAAATGCTGACAGATGCAATGAAAGAACAATAAATGTGGGGCAGCCGTGATGTAAAGGTCCAGCTAGGCTGTATGAAAACTGATAGCTAGGATATTGGCTCCTATGTTACCATATACACTTGTCCCTTTGAGAATTTAGCTGGTGAGTGAATTAAAATGGTCTCCTGATACTGAGAAGGGGGGGAAAAGATCTTCATTTAAGGAACTTGCCGACTTTGCCAAAACGTTGCTTTACAAGAACAGAGCCAAGATTAAAAAAAAAAAAAACACTCTTACTCAAAAATCTAGACATGTCTGACACATCTGAGAAACTATTTCTTTAAAATCAATACACACAAAAAAGCACTGTATTCACTTTTTATGGATACTTAATCCATTTGTATAAAATTACCCAAAAAGAGACATTTTGTTAGAATTCCTATGTTAAGTGTAAGCCATCTGATACTATTTTTTTAATTCTCGATCTTCAACTTGGCACATGAATATAGCTGCTATTTTGCCAGTACAGGTTTCTAACAAATAACTAGGATGAGAAGTCAATTTATTAATATTAAGCCATAAAAGTTACTCTCTTCTCTCTAGTCTTAAAATGTATTCATAGCTTTGAAAGAAGTTATATTGGACTGTAATTTAATAATTTATCAGAATTTTTCTTGCTTAATTATTTTTCAGATGCCCTCTGTATTCTTAAGCATCATTTAATAATTCTTAGTGTTTAAAAATACAGTCAACATTCCACGATTGATGTCTCGAATGAAGTAGGATTCTAATACATTTTAACAAATTTGTTCCAAAAGTAAAATCATCATTTATAATGATCTCTTGAAAAATAAACATAGACTCTGATATTTGGCCTTAATTTTCCTCCTTTGATTAGAAAATGTAGAATGTAATGAGTACTTACATATTTTCTATGCTGAGCCCCTTGTGGTACCTACATGTATTGCTGTGAATTAAGGCCAAAACAGCATTGATACTTTTGAATTGTTTCCTTGCAGAAGGATAGTAAAAGGTATCTTCTTTACATACAAAGTTATCTAAAACATTTGGAGGGACTGTTAATTTGACTTAAGCGGAGTTTGTGAGAATAATTCGCTCAGTTGAATTTAATTTTTGATCTAAACCTTTTTATGGTATTAATTTGCCACATTTAAAATGACATTCAAAACCAAATTTTTAGAATGAAAACTTATTCTAGTGGAATCTGAAAAATGCTGTCTTCTGCAAGTACTCAAAGAATATTCTAAGCAGATCATTGACAAAACATGCCTATGACTGTAATTGTGTACATTCAAGAGAATGACTTTTTTATACCATATTATTGACATAATAGATTGAGTCATCATTACTGTCTGATATGCAAAGGCCTTGTTTAGAACTCTTCTGTGGATCCTCTTTAAGACGCAAAATATTGACACAATAGATGATAATGGCTCCTTTGGAGCCATTAGGGTGCATCATGTCAGGGCCTGCTCAGGCATTTCTTAGCAGGTAGCACACAGACTCTTGACATGATAGATCATAACAAGTCCAAAGGAATAATTACCGTTTCTGAAATGATACCATACTTGGGAATTTCATAGTTTATTAAAACTAGAGCATATCATCACCAACGTGAATTTTAAATAATTCATTAATTATATTCTATCAGTAATAAACATTTTATACATACACACACACACACACACACACACACACACACACCATGTATATTGTAAATTATATAAACAAACCAGATCACATGTAATTATGTACACTTCTCTCTGTCTAGGAATTTAAGAAATCCACACTGATTGTTATGAATATTCATAAATAGCAACTCGTTCTCAGCCTTATACCTTTTATGCCAAGAGTCAGCCTGCAGCAAATTTTTACCGTCCATGGTGTAGACCTTTGAAAGTAGATATTCCTAATGGAAAGAGTGACAGAGCTTGAGTGACACTGACTCTGACAGGCAAGAGCTCTTGTGGGCACCCATATAATTAGATCTTTTGTGTGGTCTGGTTAGCTAAGGCAGAACTTGATGTTTTACTAACAAAATCCTTTGAAAAGAAACCTCATTCCCCCAAAGTTTAGGTTGTTTACCAAGTAAAGAAATAAAAATAAAATCTGCAAAGAAAAAATGCCATGGTAGCTCTGGATGATTTGTATTATCTGCGATGTAAAAGATGAAGTGAGTGATGTTGGATTGCCTTCTAAGGAAAGCATCAGGCTTTTTCTTTTCATGTGAATAGTTTTTATTGTGTTGAGATTAGAGACAAATAGAAATTATATTATACAATGTGGCAAGCCATTAGCTTTTCATAAAAAAATTTTATCTACAGTGAAAAGCTTTTGATCTTGATGACTTTCTGAAAAGCTTTTTAAGTTTGATTTTTGGTGGTGTTGGTTATTTGCTGTAAGTGTCAGTATCAGTGTATAGAGATTATGTCAGGTAGTTTTACTATTTGCAGGGCAGTATGTTGCATTTTAAAAAAATTTAAATTCAACTTATTCTCCAAAGGTTTAATAAGTCCTAATCAGATTGTATATAAGACAAATAGTTTTCTGACTTTTATTAGTCACAGATTATTTTCCCATGGATTAGTGCTTTTTTGTGTTTTCCGATTCCAAGCGACATCATAAGCTTCAAAATAACCAAAAAACAAAATGAAGCAATTGCTTTGAACTTACAAACTCATTTTGACACAGAAAAATCCTTTTCTCCTTATCTTTAGCACTCTTAGAGAATTGGAATAGACCAACACACAGTTTCTGTTACTGAAAAAATACAATGGCATAAATCTGTTGCACACTGGAGGTCACCCTTGCTATTTACAAATTTTCTACAATTTTACAAAACAAAAGTAGATCTTGCATACTTTTAATATACACCACAGTTTTCACGATATTTTGATATAAATACATGGGTGTTATGTGTCTTCCCTGTACAGTTAGTCATATTAAGTGCAATTAAAGCACCCATTATAAAAATCTTATGGTTGTCTGATTTTTCTGATGAAATAAGCAAATGACAAGAAGCTTTTCAAAACGAAACTAGAAGCTTTCATTACACATTACATCTAATGGATTTTGAAAATCTTTCCAAATTGGTATAACAGAATTCTAGAGTAGAGTTCACATGTATTTCTTATTCAGTAATTTGTTAGATTTTTTTTTTTTACTACATGATTTCTGGGGACAACTTTACCCTAGTTAATACTTATGGCATGTTGATAAGAAAAGTTACTTCTGTAGTAATATTATTTTCACATAATTTATTGTGGTATGCTAAATAGTTGACCATGTTCTACTATTTTCCCACCATGTTACTTTCACGTTTTTATATCCATTCAAGATAAAAATAACATATGATTTTACTATGAAAAATGTCATTGCTTTAAAAATCTTGGAAGCAAGGATTGTATATGAAAACAAAATTATTAAACTCAATAAGAACTCTGGTTCTTGCAAATATCTCAATGAAAGAAAACATAAAACCGAGCAAAAAACATTTGGCCTGCTTCTTGAATCCATTCAAAGTAGGAGCCAAAGGTAGATCGAGGAGAAGTGTTTGATTCCATTTCAGTGAGAAAAATATTCTGAAAATGTAAGCGTTCATCTGGGATCTGTAACAAGCAAAGTGTGAAGTTTTTACAGAAAAAACAAAACAAAACATTTCATCTCTTACATTTTTCCTTAAGATGGAATAGGAATACCATGAATTTTCCTGAGGCGTATTACTTTCGTATACAATTATTTTTATAGCACTTTTTAATCTTTCATCAAAAGGAGTCTTATATCCAGTTTCATAAATGTTTAGCATAACGTGTCAGTTATTTGGCACAAGAGTCAGAGGTCAGAAGTGAGTTAAAATATGGAACGTTGTCTTTAACAGATTCATGGGGGTAGCAAGATCAAGGGGGCAGAGGGCACACCATTATGTTCCCTAGGCAAAGCCTGAAGGTATCCAGGGATATTCGTCCACTATCAGAGCAACTCAAGCCCTCTCTTCATCCACTATCCTTGTCTCTCCCTGTTGAGGGCTCATTGGAGGGAATTGATGAGCCATACCTCAGGCTCCAGATGGTTGATTTTTATGAAGAGAGGCAACTGCATCGCATCTCCTTTTTTCAACTTCCTTTCTGAGGCATTGCCAGTCTTACATCCCATGTCTCAAATCCCCCCTTTTAATCTAGTCATTCCGTCCGCTGTGGTAGGCTCAGTGCTGAGTGTCTCCATGAAGCCTTTGCCAAACACTCCTGCACCATCAGTATCTCGCTTTCACAAGCAGTATAGCGCTGAGTGTACCACACAGTTTGGATTTAATATGTGCCTCTTTGGGTTTTTATTTATAACCAGAAACTGTGTGTTTGTCTGTTTCATCCTACTAGTGAGTTTTATATCCAATTGCAGCAAATACTCTCTCTTTTATCCAATAATCCTCACTGCCCCGAGCAGAACACTGGGCACTGAACAGCTGGAAGTAATCTCTCCCTCCTCTGAACTCTCAGAGCACCTCCTTTGTACCACTTCTGTGACCCATATCACTTCATACTTTGTATTGCAGTTATTTGAGAATGTGGGTTTTTTCCCCTCAGCTGAAATGTAAAATTTGTGGGAGCAGAACTACGTCTTCATATCCCATGCTATCATCACCACTACAGCCACATTTAGCACCATGTTTTCAATTTAGTTTTTTAGCAACTTAAGCATTTATTGGCTACCTTGGTGGCACTATGCTAATTGCTGAAGATGATACAATGTAACGTGTCATCGTTTATACCAAAAAGGAGCCTACAATACAGTGGGCGAGAGAGTAATGACTGAATAATACAGGAACAGGACCAGAGCAGAGTGAATAAAGAGAACTCTGAGCTGTGACTGAGAATGGAAGTAGCCAGTTTCAAGCTTTCAGTCAGATCGTTGGCAATGTGGTGTGTGTTGCCTTTAAATCCAGTTTCAATGGCATGATCTATGGCAAAGACTTGTCTCTGAGGGTTGGAGAAGAACCTGAATGGAAAGGATTTTCATTCAGTCTCATGCCACCAAAAAAAGCAATGGCCGAAAGGTCTCTTAAGCTTGAGCACCTGAATCTATCTCAGGCCAAATGGAAGGAAACACTTTGCGCAAAGCTAGTGCTCACATGTTTGTTGAATGAATGAATGAATACAGGTACTCACTCTGATGTATTATTGACTAATCAAATAAAAATAAATAAATAATCCCAGCTTAAAACACAAACATTCTTTGTATTCAGCAGGGAACTTTGTGCTACATACATAGAAAATCTAGACCCTTAAATTTATGTTCACATTTCTCTATGTACATACATATGTACATATACTATTATACTTTAACTATTATCATAATAAATTTCTTTTCCTTCTGGAATTTTACTAACTTCCCTTTACTTTCAGCCCAGTAAATGGGTAGGTTGTTTGGTCTTTTAAACCAATATCATATTCAAAGCTCCTTGAGAGAAGAGGCTGTATCTAATTGTTCTCTTTCCCACAAGTGCTTAAATTATAATTTAAATCAGTTTTAGAATAGAAAAGAGATTTTGAGTAGGATAGTTATAAAGCACCGTGTTAGGCTCTTAGAGGTCGTAGAGTGACGGCCCCCCACAGTACCTGACATCAGAGTATCTTGCCCTTAGCAGAAACACTCGATAAATGTTTGTTGAATTTAATTTCACTTTCCCATGAGGAACACCTGAATTTATCTGTGTGGCAGCGACGCTGAAAGATGTAGTATAGAAAAGCTCCATTCAGTCTACCCCCAAATGATTAACCCCTTGCTTATCTGCAGTGAAAAACACTCATGCTCTTTGCTCTTGTAGCTTTTTTAGTCTACCAACAGCAATTTGATTCTTAGTGTCTTACTAAAGAGGTCACTCTATAATGCCAATCAATGAATATTTCCTGAAAGTGTGATTTCCGAAAAGCACTGAAGGAAATTAAAAAGATGGAGGAGGAATAGTCCCGCTTTCAATGTTACCATATTTGGCAGGAAAAAAAATTGAAGGTAATTGAAAATATATGTTGTGTGTCAAGTACCAAATCGCATAAGATTCTGTGAGGATCCAGAAGAAGGCAGTCTCTCTTTTTGGTGTGAAGTAATTACGGTCCAAAATTTTACAGTAATTTTTTTTAGAAAGTTCACCTGAAAAGATAATTTTTAAAGCAGTGTCTTGAGGGAATGGATGGCAAGTGTTGGTGTTTATCAGCATCGCCTGTAGAGGTGGGTACAGATACATAAACCCAAGTCTCACCCATTAGATACCTAATCCGAATGCCTGGGGTGAGGCCTGGGCAGCTCCATTGGTAACCAGCTCTGTAGATGATCTGGATGTGTACTAAAGTTTGAAATCCATGACTATGATGTCATGCTCTTTCTCTTGTGCATTCTTCACTTATCATTAAGGCAATTAACCACCTGAAGAAATTACGGAAAGGAGTGATGGCTACCACAGCATTCATACTTGAAGATTGTTATCAGTGTTGTTAAAGACATCTTGATAATTCCCCTTTAATAGCTCTATATTTTCTCAAAATGATCCATTAAAGATTTCTGAGAAGAGATTAGCTAAGTAAGTTTATTACCAAGTTTAACTGAGGACTTGGAGAGTACAATGATAGAATTTAATAGTAAACCTACCTACCTGGTCAGGATTCCTAGCATCCTGTGAAAGTAAAATGTTTCATACTCATCAAAAGTTCTAATGGGACATTTTCCTTATGTGAAAAAAAACGGATGTACTTCGATAACTTTTTAATACGGTTCTGGGATTTCCCAGACAGTCCATGACACTAAATCATTTTGTCAATTCTTAAATGATGAGGGCATATCAAAACTAAATAAACTCTTTTCCAATGTATTTATCATTTTCTGATTTCAGGATTTTACAGTTATAATGGTACACTTATTGGTCTGGCTGGCTCTCAAAGGCAATAAAATGTAAATATATTCTTGATTTTGGGAATTAGAAATATAATTAATTTTCTAGGAAACAAAATCACAATTAGATCTCATATTTCTCCTTTTTATCTCTAAATAAAACCAGTCATGTGGTCATATACATACAAATACATTATTCAAATTGTTATCACTATTTTGTTTTATTAATTATTTTAAGTTTTCCACTTGAGGGATCTTTTTTTAAGCATTAAGATCATGGGGCCATTGGAGAACTGGGGCATGGTTCATGGATAGGTAGTAATTTGCATATTCTTCCAATAGGCAAGAGGTGTCTAAAATACGTTTTACGTGTACTAAAATAATTTCCAGTATGACAAGTTCTCTATCACTTATTAAAATGAACAGTTTTGGCAGAGTTAGGCATTAGCTTTGCTTCTGACACTATCTGAATCTCTTAATATCTTCAGATTCTCCTATTGGTACTTGCATAATCACCTTTTACATTCACAAGTAAGTTACTGGGTTTCTATGTTGATAGTCATGGAAACAAATTTTAAATGGGGTTTGGTATGTCAAAACCCTTTCTTGGGTATCATGTTTGATGTACCATGCCACATTTTCAGTGAATAAAAAACGGCCTCCTTGCATATTTATTACAGTTAGTGAGATTTTGTTAAGCAGTTGCCTTATTATTTTTTACACCTGCACTTTGATATCACAGTGGTTCATTGTCAATCCACGTAATGTATCAGAAATGGCACTGTTAATGAGCACACAGTTGCCTTTAGTTCATTTTACATCGTGAAACCCTACTGGGGAATAGGCAGTAAAAATTGGGGGAAGGGTTCTGACATTTTATAAATGTCATATGTCAGTCCTACATTGTGGTAGCTGTGAAACACTGCATTCTGGTGGTATCATAGTCGTACGATAGGCCACTTCACTAGTTGGCAATGAGTTGTTGTTTTTTTAATTGTAGCCCTAAAGAAAGGTAGGGTGTGTGTGTGTGTGTGTGTGTGTGTGTGTGTAAGAAAAAGAGAGAGAGATTTGTCTTACAAGTTAACTGTAAACCTTTTGGCTTGTGTACATGAATCAGGAAAGATTGGTCATTTTATTACGATAAATGAGTAGAGGCAACGTTTTAATTATTTGAAGTAAAAAAAGTGAAATGAAAACTTAAATTCTACTTTTCTGTTGTTGATATTTTGATCTTAGAACAACAGTAGCTGTAATATTTTCTGGTTCCATAAATTTAAATAGGAATTTGTATTGGAGAGAAGTAAAAAAGTCAGGGCTTACTATTTAAAGGTAGCCTTTATTTTAAGGTAGGTTTTAAAAACTTGTTAATGTTATAAGGTGTTAGCAGGTAATTTAGTTTTTCTTTGGTGCATGAGGATTTGGATTTTGTGAATAAAGGAAATTGGATTACTAATTGCAGAATAACAAATGTATTTTATTGCATTTAATATTTTATTGGCCATCCTTTGTCTTATGACTGTAGGATAATGAACTTGGAATACGAAAGCAAAGGGTGGGTGGAGTATTTTCAGTTGTAAGGTGTTTTTATTTTTAAACTGGTTAATATTAAGATATAGTTATTTTGAGATTGGAAAATTTCTTTCCTTTGGGGCCGGTGTGTGAATGTGTGTGTGTGTGTGTCTACTGTTGCCAGAGAGGTCCTTGAATGGATCACTTTGGTCACTATCTGACCAACCAGAAAGCAAAGAGAGAGCAAAAAGGGAAAATGTGAACTGTGGTGTAGGGGGGAATAGTAGCACAGTTAAACGAGATCCAGTCTTCAGATGCAGTCTTCAGATCTACAACCATCCTTATTAGAGACATTTGTTGACGAGGTCCACATCTTCCAGTGGTACCTCTTCTCTGGTTGACATGGGTCACCCCTCATATTATTCCCTTTTACCAGGCTAACAGCAGGAGCAGCCCTGCCCTGCAATTATGTCATGTCTTACCATCATCAGGGTACCTTCGCTTACAATAATCCCAGCCACACATCTGTACCACAGGGAGGCAGGCATTATTTTTGCTAGTTTCAGAGAAATGACTTGTTTCAAAGAAATTACCTGTCTTGGTTTCATGTAACTCATGTAACTCATAGGTAGCAGAGCCAGGCGTGTATTGTGACTTTTATCATTTCTATCCTAGTACTCTTTCTACCACACTGACTATTTGCCCCTTAAAAATATTTAGGTTTCTTCCACACAATAGATTTTTATGTAAGCTTAACTGTTCATAACTTGAGGCAAAGATGAGGTTTATTTAATGTCTTCTAGGCCAAACAGATGTGCATCATCTGGGCCCTGTTTTCTCGGCATGATCAAATTTTGATTTCAGGATTCAGTGATTATCAAAGAATATGGTGAGAAATCTATTGCTTTCTAAAACCATCATGATATTGGGATACAGCCTTTCTAGTGAATCCCTTTGTGGCTAGGCCTCACTCTGGTGACTTAAATGTGAAGCACATGTCAGGAACTCCTGTCCCATTTTACCAGGGGCAGGTTAGGTGGGAGTGCAGGGGAGCTTTTCCCAGCTTCCTTCTGGGGCCCACTTAATGCTTTTAATAAGTATATAAGAATTGTGAGACCCTAGTAGAAAGGACAATAGGAATGAGTTTTTAGTTGTGATGACTCCTTTAACTTGCCAAGCTGAGTTTCAACATTCTGCTTAATAGGACCCCCACTCTTCCGCTCTTCTTCTTCTTTTTTTTTTTTTTTTTTTTTTTTTTTTTTTTTGCGGTACGCGGGCCTCTCATTGTTGTGGCGTCTCCCGTTGCGGAGCGCAGGCTCTGGACGCGCAGGCTCAGCGGCCACGGCTCACGGGCGCAGCCGCTCCACGGCATGTGGGATCCTCCCAGACCGGGGCACGAACCCATATCCCCTGCATCGGCAGGCGGACTCTCAACCACTGCGCCACCAGGGAAGCCCCACTTTTCTTTATAATGTGACAAATACATATTTCCAATTTTTAAAATTCCCTATTCCAAAATTTAAACTCAATCTTTTGTGAAATTTTTACTGAAAAGGCCATTTTGGGGGGGATTGTAGAATCATATTTACCAATAAATGCTGGTATTAAAGCTAAAAACATTTCTGGTCTGTTTTTTTAAGGGGGCGGTGGTTTGTTTTTTATTGCAATTGAAAATCATTTCTAGTATATGAATTGATTTCATTGACTAAAAATAATATGTGTTTTAGTAAACATTTTCTATTTTTTTAGTTTTTAGTGAAATTTGGATTTAGGATTCCTAATTTCCTATTTTAAATGTAGGCTTATACGTTAGTTTTGAGATATTCTTGGAAGAAGTTTTAAGATATGTTATAACTTGAGAAGATTTAGGAAATTTCTATTTTAAGCCCAACATGGTATTTCTGTTAAAACTAAATAGAAATTGTAACTACCTAGAGGTTTTGTGTAGTACAAGTTTGGCTTCAATTGTTTCTAGCAAAGATGGATATATATGCATTTTGTGCTGGTTCAATTTATGAGTGATTTTAACTTTGTCTAGCATTAGAACTCTTCAAGTGAATGTCCTCTTTTCGGAAGTTAAGAGTAATATTAGTTTTCCTTTCAATATAATTGTTAGCTGACAGGGAGAGCTTGTTGCTCTCCCATCACCTGAAAATAATTGTAAGTTATATTAATAACTTTCATTTACTTTAAAGGAAGGAGGCAACAATTTGAAAATATCTTTACCTCACAAATGCTGAAAATAAGAACTTTTTGGGGGGAGGGTTGTTGTAAATAATCTGCCTGAATTATTAACTGTAAATACATTGTTAGAGATGTGCCAGGAGGAGAAAACCCATTAAATTGTCTTTGTTTAAAACTGTCCAATTCCATTGTTGGCTAAGACAATTTATTCATACAATCGTATAAAAATCATATTTAATAAAGAACGATCCAAGGCAAAGAGAAAAAAATGTCTTTATCCATAAGCAACCAGATGAGAAATAGATTTTTATTCAGTCAGATCCTTTTAGTCAATGAAACAGCATTTTCATGCATCTTGCACTCAAGTGATAATTAATATAGTCTAATTCAGGACATGATGCCTGAATTGATATACTGTCATCAATACCCCATGTTAAAATCAAACCTTGACAGGGGTTTAACACCCTGGAACAGGTCATCGTATGATAATACTCTTCGCCTCTCAGTATTTGTCTTCAACCAAGCAAAGTATTACAAGATGGGGTAAGAAAAAAAAAAAGGGAAATAATTACAAATGAAGAGTGACGCGGGCTGTGAATAAAACATATGTTAGGCTAGGCAGAGGCATCAGTGAATTATATCACTTCATGATGAAGCGGCACTGGGGCTGAACGGGCCTATTTTAAACCTTGATGTGTTTTATCTCTACTGTATTTGGACTGTCATCTTTAGAGAAAGACTTGGTGTAATTGAGAGTCAACTCCAATCTGCATGACTCAAGCATGAAGTGGGGGCCAGATGAGCACTGCCATGGAGGCTAGGGAAGCTTCTAATAAGATAAAATGAACAATCACCTTTTATGCCTTACAGTTACAAATGCATTCTGTGAAATACGGTGTTTAGAGTTATGGCTTACTAATGTCATTCATATTACAAAGTTTGGGAAGAGTTCTAATAATTAAGATCTAAAAGGAGACCGTTTCATTTTAATGCTCATTTTAGGGGAGACACAATTAAAACCTGTTATGTTAAGCTTTCCTTGTGAAAACCTATTAGATGTAATCAGCTTAATTTGGTCATAATGTGCTTTCATTACGTTTGATTTTATTTGGCTATTTCACAAAAATCCTTGCCATTTTTCCCATATTAAGCTAAGCACCCCTTATAACCCACTCACACACACCCTTCTTTCTTGAATTTATCTTGATAACTTCTGCCAGAAGAAACCACTCCCTTCTCTGAATACTTGAAGCACTTAGCCCCCACAGCTGTGTTCCCTATTTCGTGATGCTTGCTGTTTTGCCGTGCAGGTACAAGCCTCTCTCCTCCACTGGGCTGTGAGCTGCTCAAGGGCACAAGCCAGAGGTTCACACTGTGTATCTATCGTAGTACTAGGAACACCACCTTGGGTTATAAGGACTCAGAAATGTTAGATGAATAAATCATGTGGGTCTATGGGTGTATATAATGTATACATAATGTCTATTAGGTTTGGGAATAGCTCAGAACACTCACACTCATCCCTTTCCAACTAATCAATCAACATCTCATTTTTTTTATTTGAAGAAACTGTTAAATGTCTATCTGAAGCTAAGTTGGAGGCTGTGAAGCTAGGGATCAAACGGAGTATGAACAGTTACCAGTAATATCTGTATAGGATTTACACTCTTTTCTTTCTATCCATAAATTCCTTTGCTACTTATTGGAAATTCAGCAGGAAGTAGCATTAACTCAATCTCAAATTCCTAAGGGAGTGGTTCAAAAGTGGAATAGGCTGTGAAAAATTGTTAGTGATAAACTGGGTCAGGAAAACTGTGTAATTCAGTATTAGGTCTAGCTAAGCCATGTTTCCTGTGCATTTCCTGACATTCACCTACTAATCCTCCATGAAAAATAAAACCTATCCATATAGAAAACCAGTGAATTTCAGCTTGCTCCATGGCAGCTGAGTTGCATGTACCCAATCCATCAAAGAAGGGAGACTTCCTGTCTCTCCCTCTTTATTCCTCTGCCCTCCTCTATCTTCCTTCCTCCCTTCCCTGAGAATGGCTACCTGTCAATTGCTTTCTTGCCCCACCTATAACAGAGAAGTCTTGAAAGAACATTTAGCAAGTTCTGAAAAGCATAATCACAATTTTGTTTAGCCATGGCCTTTGGGCTTCATCCCTTATAAAGGTAAATGTAAGCAGATCTTGCTATTCTTTTCATATTTTGGAAAGTTTTATGTAAACTTTAACATGACTGATAACATTACCGTTTCCTTTGTAGAACAGTTTATGTCTAGCAAGAGTATATGTTTGTGTTCATTGCCTTTAAAATATAACTGAAAGATATCAATTACTATCTCATTTTGACAATTCTGCAAACACCAAATACTTAATTTTCTTAAAACGTTGATATTCAGTGAATTTAATTCAAATAAAGTAATATCTAATAGTAATAGGACAATTGACTAAGATCATATTGCAACTTAAAATATATATGATTTGGGGGCTATTTCTCATTTCTTAGGAAATGTCTTATAATATAAAAAGGAACAACTAGATTTTTATCATTTTAACATGATTTAAACCAAGGTTGGTTATATACACCTTAAGAAAGGAATTAAATTTTAATCTTTAGAGAGGAAGACAGGGATTATACAACCTTAGTGTATGGCATCCTTTATGGTAACAGTTAAATTATTTTGAAACTTGTTATACCTTTTAAATATTCTCATGATCTCCTAATATATGTAAGCTGGTTAAATATTTCACTAGGCAAAATATTATATGTACCATATCATGATACCAATTTTTCACTTAAATTTTTAATAAGTTTATAAACTATAACAAGGAATTCAGGGGAATTATATATGTAAGAATTTGCCCCCGATTGTTTTGTTTTTTAGTAATCTTGTCTAGGTCAATTGTCCATAAAAAATCAAAGTTAGTTTTGTTTTAGGTATGTGTGCTCATTTTCTAGAAGAGAAGCAGATATAAATATTTAGTAATTTTTACCAAGATAAGCTGAAATAGTTAATGGCTCTAGCTAAGGAACTCATGAATGCTGACACTCTGTTCCTTGTCCTAATACATTTCAAAAATAAATTATCTCCTTTTACTTAAGCTCCCCAAAGCCATTTAAACTTTCATAATTGTTATTAGCACCATATCTCTTTCTTCAGTATTAAACTTTTAAGTGTTAAAATAAAATTCATATTAGAAATTCCAAATTATGAGAGAGAGTAGAAGTCACCTTAACAATTTAATAGATGTGAATTTGAGTAATGCTATATATAAACCTGAAACAAGAATGATTTACATGTGTCCACATTAAATATGAGTCCGTAGTATCCAGCCTGTGTCCGTTCCTTAGGAAATTATATAGTTTAGCTTGTATAGAATTTTGATCAATTAAGTAGGGGAAAAAATGGAAGTGTTCTTACAACTGAATGGAAACAAACAAAAATAGGTGATATGCTAGGAGAAAGTCATGAGTTTATACACCTGAGTTACCTGCTTATTGCTCCCCCACACAGTGTGATTTGGGGGTTACCTTACCCTGTTGCCTCTCCTCACAGCTGATAAAAAAGGAAAGATAGGGTCATACCAAATATTTCTCTGTGGTGAGATATTCTTATATCTTCACAACTAACTGACTTGCCAGCTGATTCTCCAGATGCTCAAATACAAGATGAAAATATTCAAAAGAATCTCACTGCTGAGACTTTCTGGAAGGAGGCAAATCATCAGCTCGAAAACGAAAATACTCAGAAGAATCCGATTTTGGCATTGCTGTAGATTCAGAACCCTCCCAACTTCCTTCTAATGAGCAAGTGACAGAAATCCACATGAATGAGATGTGAGAAAAGAGGGGGAAAAGAATAAAGTGAATGAAACAAATAACCTGGAACTTCAAAAGTAAAATACAAAAATCCCTACGGTAGTTCAAATGAGTTCCTTCAGTTCCAAAACGAAGAGTGCTTCAATTCCATGCAAATGAGCATTGCCTTCAAAATTCTAGGCATTCTTAATCTTGGCTTCCTCTGAGCTGATGATAACTTGAAGAGATCAGCAATTTTTCCACCAGTCTTCTAAATTGTGCATTTTTATCATAACTACACTATGTAAGAAAGAAGAAAACAATGACATCAGTAAATTGCGCAAAACTCCTGTTTAAGTCAGTGACATACTGAGCACATTTGACACCTGGAACAAATCATTTTTAACAGCCCCATTCTACACAATAAAATTATCTTCAGCAACAATCATGAAGTGAAATGAGTAATAACAGTGATGAGGATGATGCCTGGGGGGGACATATGTAGTGATAATTTTCTTCCATTGAACTTCGAGCATATAGTCATGTCAATAAAAATTATCAATAATGAAATAAATATTTCAGCACCAAAAAAAGGAAAAAAAGTAATTGATTTATACTTTTTAACTATGTTGTTACATTTTGGGGGAAAAAATCTTTAAATTAAAAAATTTTAAACACAGATAAAAACTCCAAGTGGTCATTTACAAGAAGAGAAGAGATTGTAGTAACTCAGGTTCTGTGTCTTCACTCTTTCTCGCTGTGCTATCATTGGTTATTTCAGACCTACTGTTCAAACACAGGAATATGCCATAGCACAGGAGTTGGAGACCCAACTGCACTTGAAGCCACAGTAAACAACTTGAGAGTGGTTGCAGGCTTAGTCTTGAACTTAGTCTTACAGTGGCCACATTCAGCTGAGCTGCCAGGTATCTGAGCTGACCATATAACGTTAGGTTCTTTGAATTATTTTCCAAGCAGAATAAAATGTTTATTAAATAATAAATAATAAAAATGTACTAATTTGAAGCTTGTGTATGTATAGTATTAAAATTCAAGTGTAACCACAACAGCAGTTGTTTATAATTTAGACCCATGAAAAATCTGGGGGAGGGAGAAGTACTGATATTGCTTAGAATTTCTGGTACATGATTATAGTGAGAGAAAAAAAAAGCAGACATTTTGTGGGTGTTATTACTGCTTTTAAATTCTCTACTAAAAATGTACCCTCTTACTGCCTGATCTTTTTTTTTTTTTTTAACATCTTTATTAGAGTATAACTGCTTTACAATGGTTTGTTAGTTTCTGCAAAGTGAATCAGCTATACATATACATATATCCCCATATCCCCTCCCTCTTGCATCTCCTTCCCACCCTCCCTATCCCACCTCTCTAGGTGGAAACAAAGCACCGAGCTGATCTCCCTGTGCTATGCGGCTACTTTCCACTAGCTATCTATTTTACATTTGGTAGTGTATATATGTCCATGCCACTCTCTCACTTCATCCCAGCTTACCCTTCCCCCTCCCCATGTCCTCAAGCCCATTCTCTACATCTGCATCTTTATTCCTGTCCTGCCCCTAGGTTCATCAGAACCTTTTTTTTATTTTAGATTCCATATATATGTGTTAGCATACAGTATTTGTTTTTCTCTTTCTGACTTACTTCATTCTGTATGACAGTCTCTAGGTCCATCCGCCTCACTACAAATAATTCAATTTCATTTCTTTTTATGACTGAGTAATATTCCATTGTGTATATGTGCCACATCTTCTTTATCCATCCATCTGTCGATGGACACTAAGGTTGCTTCCATGTCCTGGCTATTGTAAATAGACCTGCAGTGAACATTGTGGTACATGACTCTTTTTGAATTATGGTTTTCTCAGGGTATATGCCCAGTAGTGGGATTGCTGGGTCATATGGTAATTCTATTTTTCGTTTTTTAAGGAACCTCCATACTGTTCTCCCTAGTGGCTGTATCAGTTTACATTCCCACCAGCAGTGCAAGAGGGTTCCCTTTTCTCCACACCCTCTCCAGCATTTATTGTTTCTAGATTTTTTGTTGATGGCCATTCTGACCAGTGTGAGGTGATACCTCATTGTAGTTTTGATTTGCATTTCTCTAATGGTTAGTGATGTTGAGCGTCCTTTCATGTATTTGTTGGCAATCTGTATATCTTCTTTGGAGAAATGTCTATTTAGGTCTTCTGCCCATTTTTGGATTGGGTTGTTTGTTTTTTTTGATATTGAGCTGCATGAGCTGCTTGTATATTATGGAGATTAATCTTTTGTCAGTTGCTTCATTTGCAAATATTTTCTCCCATTCTGAGGGTTGTCTTTTGGTCTTGTTTATGGTTTCCTTTGCTGTGCAAAAGCTTTGAAGTTTCATTAGGTCCCCTTTGTTTATTTTTGTTTTTATTTCCATTTCACTAGGAGGTGGGTCAAAAAGGATCTTGCTGTGATTTATGTCATAGAGTGGTCTGCCTATGTTTTCCTCTAAGAGTTTTGTAGTATCTGGCCTTACATTTAGGTCTTTAATCCATTTTGAGTTTATTTTTGTGTGTGGTGTTAGGGAGTGTTCTAATTTCATTCTTTTACATGTAGCTGTCCAGTTTTCCCAGCACCACTTATTGAAGAGGCTGTCTTTTCTCCATTGCATATTCTTGCCTTCTTTATCCAAGATGGTGACCATATGTGCATGGGTTTATGTCTGGGCTTTCTGTCCTGTTCCATTGATCTATATTTCTGTTTTTGTGCCAGTACTCTACTGTTTTGATTACTGTAGCTTTGTAGTATAGTCTGAAGTCCAGGAGCCCAATTTGTCCAGCTCTGTTTTTTCTTTCTCAAGATTGCTTTGGCTATTCGGGGTCTTTTGTGTTTCCATACAAATTGTGAAATTTTTTGTTCTGGTTCTGTGAAAAATGCCATTGGTAGTTTGATAGGGATTGCATTGAATCTATAGATTGCTTTGGGTAGTATAGTCATTTTCACAATGTTGATTCTTCCAGTTCATGAACATGGTATATCTCTCCATCTGTTTGTATCATCTTTAATTTCTTTCATCAGTGCCTTATAGTTTTCTGCATACAGGTCTTTTGTCTTCTTTGATAGGTTTATTCCTAGGTATTTTATTCTTTTTGTTGCAATGGTAAATGGGAGTGTTTTCTTAATTTCTCTTTCAGATTTTTCATCATTAGTGTAAAGGGATGCAAGAGATTTCTGTGCGTTAATTTTGTATCCTGGTACTTTACCAAATTGATTAGCTGTAGTAGGTTTCTGGTTACTGCCTGATTTTGAGGCAGACTTCTTCTACCTCTCTTCTTTTGGTATGCCATTGCTTTAAGTTATTATTATTTTTTTAATCAGTAAAATGACAAAGGCACATAAGGCAGTGGCTTTTGTCTCACTGTACAGTGAAAAGTTCCAAGATTCTATAGAGTAATAATGAATATAAAGTAACCATCCTTTTGAATATTTTTCAACAAATATTTATATTGCTTCAGTTGTTATTTCATTCATTTATTCATTCAGTTATATACGTTAGGGCCTCCACTTAATTTCTCAAGAGTCATTCTTCCTTTCTTTAGTACAATGGTCATTCTTCTGATCTTTTCCTAAAAGCATGCTTACATTATTAGAGTTGTATAAGAAATACTAAAAATTCTCTGTCTTCCATAGTATTGTTTTTAGCAAGCATCTGAAAGCATCTGTAAAGATAGTTAAAGAAAATAACTCTCCTATGAGTAATCCTATTCTGGCCAATGGCCTTTTCAAGCATGCTGTTATTCAAACAGGTACAGAAAAAGATAGAAAGACAAGGACGTAGGCCTTAAATTCCAGCTACAACAACAAAAATTCCCTAATATCAGTAGGTCAAGAAAGAGGGGGGGCTTGATCAGCATAACACCCGTACATTGGGGGCTGTCACAGTAAGTGTGATTTGCTGCCATATGCCACTCAGGTTTGGGGTAGGCCTTTAATTCAGAGGGCTTACTACAATCTTAAGAAGTGGCTGATAGAATTGTAATTATTCTTATATTTAAATAATCTCTGGTGACTGTCAGAACAGGCCAGGTTCCACAACTCTTGACAAGCACAAAACCTAAAGCAGCTTTCACAGAATTGGCACATTATTTGACTTGGCAAACAGAGTGTTTAAAGCTGTTTTTACAGAAGTTTCCATTATCTTTACAAAAGCTGCTACAAAATTTAAGCTTTTTTCACATTTCAAACGTATGTGTGTTTGTTTATGGACAGATAAAACCAAAGGGAAAATAGAAAAGCATCCCAGGGTTTGTGCTAAGTTTCCACCCAAATAGGTATGTGTTGAGACTGGCAACTAGAGCTGTACATGAATATCTTGATTCAGGTTAGTGAAACAGACCCCTATTTCTCCAACGCAAAAGTTTCTTCCAGTGTCTTCAGTCTTCAGCCTTCACTCTTTATTGTAGCTATCTTGTGAGTACATCTGAATCTGTATTTCAAATTTTTATTTTATTATTTTTACTTTATAACTTTTCCCTTAAAAACAGCCTCAGTCCTATTTTTAACAATCTTACCTCTTGTTATGAAGCTAATGCAAATCGAGATGAGAACTAAAACATCTGAGCTGATGTTTCATATCCTTGAGATGGTTGCCAGTTAAGGGTTTGGAGGAATGCTATAGATTGCTATGAGATAAACCCACCGCCTACAGGCCCACTGCTTCATTTACTCCTTCTGGCTAGAACTCTCTCAATTTCTATCATTTTAGGTACCTCCTTCTAGAAACTTCAGGTTAAAGCAGAGTTGGGCTAACCCCGGGGCCATTAGCCATCTTCCCCCAAAGACAATCTTTACTTAAGACAACCAAAGGAAGCAGAAGGAATAGGCATAGCCATGTCCTTAAACATTCCTCTTCATGATGTTGGTTAAAGTTAGTAAGATTGTGAACTTGTGAGTCACTCTGACCCTTATCAGGAGGCTCCATGCTGTTCTAGTGCCCCCAAGAACAGGAACGTCTCAAAGACATCTGCCAGATTCCCGGAATAGTAACCCCAAGGAGTATGGTGACAGGCAGAGTTACCATTGGGTGTCATGACACAGCCTAGCACCACCAGTAAGAAAAATTTTTAAATTCGTCATTTAGTAATGACTACTAAATGTTTTTAAATTTAGCACACAATTCTAGAAATTCAGTGAGAGGGAAACTGATATTTCACAAATTCTAAGATATTCAGAGTTGTCCTTAATATAATAATTTTCTTTGGCTTCTAAATATATTTTTGAGAGGAAAAAGCCTTATTTTAGTACATCATTTCTCAGGCACTTCAAATTTTAACGTGAGTGATATAGAAGATTCTTGTATGAATATATAGTAAATTTTTTTAAAGTCTTGATTTAACAAATAAGCTTTGAGCATATATCTCAGTGCCTCAAAATAATTATGCTTGTTTTTCAAACAGAAGGAAGATACAGCAGCTGAATTAGCTGCCCATTTTTATTCATAAAATGATAATTAGAGAAGGTATAAAATCTGGCATGTCAGGATTTAAGAATACTTGCTTGCTTTTAAGCATCTAGTAAAGTGCTGACTGTCTTTTATATTTCAAAGTAACATTTCAGACCTTTGTTTGTATGTATCTGCAAAGACCAGTGTGTACTTTGATTCTAGCTAAAAGTCATCTGAAGACTGATCTATATATTTGTAGCTAGAGGTGATAATGGTGGTTTAATAATAACTACTGTTTATTCAGTGCCTGCTATGTGCCAGGCAGTGGTGACAGAGGCTTTATATACATTATCTCTTTTCATTTTCATGATAACCATTCAAGGTAGAGGTATTATTATTCCCATTTAACATATGAGGAAACTGAGGCTCAGAGAAAATAAAGTATTTTCTATAGCATACAAGGCTAGTAAAATTGGGGCTTGTGCCAACTCCTATTCTGGACAAATGAAAATTTGGAACTCTGGATGTAAGGTGAGCACAGGGACATGTGAGACTGGCCTGTGGTCTTTTGGGCTCAGAGCCAAGGATGACTTCAGAGGAGAAGCAGAACAAAGCGTTGAGGAATAGTTTTCCTGAATACTGGCCATAGCACCAGGCCACAGGCCTTCACTGATGGAGCTAGGATTTCAACCAGGCACTGTCTAGGTTAAAAGCTTCTGTTCTTCTCTCTGTGCTTTGCGAATCATCCACTAGGTTGCTGATACAATGGGATACAGAGGTGAGTAGGACATGTCCCTGCCTGCAAAGAGTCTACAGTCCAAAGGAGGAGACTGACACATTAACAGATCTTTTTCTTTTTAGAGATAGGTCTTTTATTTTTAGCTTTTTTTATTTTTTTGAATTTTTGAATTTTATTTTATTTTTTATACAGCAGGTTCTTATTAGTTATCTATTTTATACACATCAGTGTACACATGTCAATCCCAATTTCCCAATTCATCACACCACCACCACCACCACCCCACCTCTTTCCCCTCTTGGTGTCCATACGTTTATTCTCTACGTCTGTGTCTCAACTTCTGCCCTGCAAACCGGTTCATCTGTACCATTTTTCTAGGTTCCACATATATATGTGTTAATATATGATATTTGTTTTTCTCTTTTCTCACTTACTTCACTGTATGACGGTCTCTAGGTCCATCCACATCTCTTCAAATGACCCAATTTCATTCCTTTTTATGGCTGAGTAATATTCCATTGTATATATGTAGCACATCTTTATCCATTCATCTGTTGATGGGCATTTAGGTTGCTTCCATGACCTGGCTATTGTAAATAGTGCTGCAATGACCATTGGGGTGCATGTATCTTTTTGAATTATGGTTTTCTCTGCATATATGCCCAGTAATGGGATTTCTGGATCATATGGTAATTCTATTTTTAGCTTTTTAAGGAACCTCCACACTGTTCTCCATAGTGGCTGTATCAGTTTACATTCCCACCAACAGTGCAAGAGGGTTCCCTTTTCTCCACACCCTCTCCAGCATTTGTTGTTCGTAGATTTTCTGACGATGCCCATTCTAACTGGTGTGAGGTGATACCTCATTGTAGTTTTGATTTGCATTTCTCTGATAATTAGTGATGTTGAGCAGCACATTAACAGATCTTAATCACTTATGGTATTTGCTTACTGTACACATGTTCTGATTGTCAAGGAACAAGGATCCATAGGAGGTAGGGATGGCAATCAGTGAAGGCTAATTGAGGAATTTATCTGAGCTGAATTTTGAACAATAAATAGTAGTTAAATAAACACACATACACACACACACGTACAAGCATGTACACACATACATTTACTGGTCATGAGCCTTGATCTGCCACCATGTCCAAGTCTGCTAATCAGAAAAAAAGGTAAGGAACAGATGAACGTTGTCAGCCCTCCGTATTTCGCTCAGTCTGACTTTGCAGCCATGTTGACACTCCACGTGATCTACCCTTGTCCTAAATGGCGTGCTGACTTCTTGATTAGGGGTTTCTGTTTTGTTATCAGTGCATTAGGCAATGTGACACTCAGGTGGCAGAATTTGATTATAGTTTTCATCTTTGCTTTCTGAATTGCTGTGGGTTTTCTCGGGTGTTGGCTGATATGTGACCTTCGCAGTTTTTGATTTGGAAAAGTTTCCTCGAGAACTAGCAGGATGAACTAACCTCCACCTCAACCCCAGCTTCTGGTTTTTTTTACTCTTTCTGGTCATGGCTCTGTGTGCCACATTTAAGAAGGCTAAGCCTATGATTACAGGACTGCTTTATCCAAGAGCTGTGAGGAATGGATCAAAAGTGATACCATCAGCTCCAGCATGACTAGTCATTACCTAATGGACTCTTCCGTCTTTATAACTTTCTCAAGGCCAGTCAAACTTGGGCAAGAGCTGGAGAAGTTTAAACCTGCTGATGAATTTTAGTTAAACCCTTTCACAAGGGCAACATATGGACAGTAGTGCTCTTCAACATTGGCAACCTGAAACCATATTATCTGTTCCAGAAAGTTCAATAGGCTTCCTCTTTGTGACAAAGTATTTCAGTATGCAAAACTCATGTTCAATATGGGTAGTTTTGTGGTTTTCTTAATATCTCTGCTTAGAGACATTACCTGGGAATATTTAAGAAAATGACATTGGACTAGATTTCTTTAACTGGAATGTTAAGGAATTAAGGGTGAATAAAAATAAAAATAACATATAAAAAGCCAGAGTATGTTTTAAAGTAGCTGGGTTTCGATATTTATTTGTTCATTCAATGAATATGTATTAAATGCCTACTGTGTGCTTGGCGTTGCTTTAAGTGCTTGGAATATGTTAGTGAACTAAATAGACAAAAATCCCACCTTAAATACATTTATATTCTAAAATTATCTTCTCTTTGAAGAAGTCAGTAATTATTTAATACATAGGCTGAGCTGTAAGTTCATGTAAATTTTTTTTTTTTTGGGGGGGTGGTACGCAGGCCTCTCACTGTTGTGGCCTCTCCCGTTGCAGAGCACAGGCTCTGGACGCGCAGGCTCAGTGGCCATGGCTCACGGGCCCAGCCGCTCTGCGGCATGTGGGATCTTCCCGGACCGGGGCACGAACCCGTGTCCCCTGCATCAGCAGGCGGACTCTCAACCACTGCGCCACCAGGGAAGCCCTCATGTATATTTCATGTGCAGCTTTTTATGTTATTTATTTCAACAATTTGACCACCTTATATAATTCCTCTAATTTTTTTTTCTTCTCCTGTATTCATTCATTTAACAAATAGGTATTAGGCAGCCAGTGAGTGTGAAACACTAGCGTGTGTACAGGATAGAGACCTGCCTTCAGGAAGCTCACAGTCCAGTAAGAGAAATTGAGACTTGCACACAAATAACCATCTAGAAATTAATACATGATACATTTAGTAAAAGTCACACAGTGTTTCTACAGAATTAAGGGAGAGCAGGGCCAGGGAGATGGAAGAGATGGAAAGGTGAAGGGGCTGATCAAGTGAATCTGAGAGAAGGACCATTTCATTTCAGGAGCCATTATTAGCAAACAGTTTTGCAAGCAAAAGGTAAAGAAAAAAGGGCAAAATGTATTTAAAGAATAGCAAAATAGCACACCTTGACTGGCATATATTAGTAGTGAAAAGTTGTGTTAAATCCAGTTTGTAGAGAGAATTGAATGACAAGCTCCAAGTTTGTACTTATTCAGTAGAGATGAGGGGAGGGAGGGTACTGACGAATTTTTGCTATAGAAATGGCACTAAATATATCGTGTCTAAAGGAGTTAAGCTTATACCCTGTCTTCAGGACGATTGGTCCAGGCTAAGACAGCATGCTGTGATGGTTAGAACAGAGAGAATTCTGTTTGGTGGCAGCTTTCTTGTACAGTGTCTTAAGGTACAATTAGGTATTATTTGGACCAATTCACAGTGGGACGACATAGGCAAGGATGTCTGCGAACTTTCTAGAGAACGGCAGCCTCTTCCTATACTTTCAGAACACAATTCTGTCAAGGTGACACCTTTATTAAAGAAAGAGCGGTTATAATTAGATATTGGGAAACTATAGAAAATTTGAGAACGTGAAAGGTCTAAGAAGAGAAAAATATCAAATAAGGAAGTGACTGGTAACTCAGCTCAAATATATAACTTTTTATATCAATTTTATGATATAAGTTTATTTGGGAGGGTAATTTTAAATGTCACTGTTTTCTGTTTATGTCAGATCCAGATGAAGAACTATGCATCAGTAGACTGTGCAGTCCATAAATGATCACTTATTTGTAGTCAGTATGTAAATGAATAAGTGGTTGGATTCCTTGCTTTAAAATACATCAACACTAGATTCCATCAATAAACACTTAGAAAATCAGGTTATTCCTGCAGTGCCAAATTAGGTGTTAAGTAGTCATGTTTGTGTTTAATTGGTAACCACTCTCATCTTGTGAATGCTTTAGTACATCAAAAAGGTGTGCTGAGGGCTTCCCTGGTGGCGCAGTGGTTGAGAGTCCGCCTGCCGATGCAGGGGACACGGGTTCGTGCCCTGGTCCGGGAAGGTCCCACATGCCGCGGAGCGGCTGGGCCCGTGAGCCATGGCCGCTGAGCCTGCGCGTCCGGAGCCTGTGCTCCGCGACGGGAGAGGCCACAACAGTGAGAGGCCCACGTACCAAAAAAAAAAAAAACGTGTGCTGAGTTTCAAATTCACAAGCTACATATAAGGTTAATTTTTAGTTTGGAAGTAATTGTTTTTAAAATACTGATTGGACTTGCTAAGAGCTCATTAAGAAGACAGTTAAATAAATTATTAGTGAATAACGAATGAATAAAAAAAATTTTTAAGTTAAAACATCTCTGAATTTGCCATTTGCTGCTGAAATTTTGCCATATCTACATTAGTCTTCAAATAACAAGTTAGATTTTTCTAAAAACATTTAAGGATGTGGGTAATTTTTATGCCTTTATTAATAATATAACATGAGCATGAATCTTAACCAAGACATGACTTTCATAATTATTTTTTAAGAATGTTCTTTATTCCCATAGTAAGTTAATTATGGATCATTTAACATGAGACTGAAAACAGTCTCTACACTGGATAACAGAGAATGTTAAATTCCATTTTCAGCATTACCGTTGATTAATTGTGACAATGAACAAGTCACTCAAGCTCTACATAACCTCAATTTCTCCATCTGTTAAAAGGCAATAATATCTGTCACCAGATATTTTCTGAGCACTTTGGAATCACTGGCATAAAGATGTTCCATAAATCAAAAGTAGTATTGTTATTACTCATCCAAAATGTAATAAAAGATTTTTTTAATGTAATAACCATTCAGCTCAGATTTAAAGATAGTCTCTGAATTTAGAATTCCTTCCTACTCCTGCCTTTTAGTCTTGAATGTTTACATTATTTCCTTCAAGCTTCAATCCTCTGAAGGTAATTATTGCATTCTTCTGCTTTGTTGAGAATCGTTATATTTTATGGCTTCCCTTAGCTTCTACTTTAGGTGCTTTCTTCATTTTACACGCCCTCTCTCCACCCCCAGAATTTGTACACCTTGTGTCTCTTTTCTACTTTGTACTTTTTATATTTTCATTTGAAAATATTCCCTATGATTTTCTTTTCCTTTAAATAGACAACTGTTTACCTTGAAATTTGCTTTCCTCACAGTGAAAATTAAAGTCAAAGTTACTTGCCTGTCACTGGTCATTCTTACAAGCATTTCTTACAATAAAGAGACAGGTTGCATTTTATTAAGAAGCCAGCTAAGAAACAACTTGGTTTTGAGGATAAAAGTGCCAAAACAAAAAATGAAGAGTTAAAATGATGTGAGAAAATCAAACAGTAACTTTGAATTTCAATATTTCATACCAAGAAGATTAGCTGTACAAGATTTCCTAGTTGATCATTCCTTTTTCCTCAGCTAAAATTGATTTGAAGTGCTACTTTACTCATTTATTAAGTTCACATATATTCCTGGATCTGTCTCTGAGCTCTCTATTCTGTTCAGTTCATCAGTTTGTCTGTTTGTGTGCCAATTCTTATGATTTTTATTTTTAGAGCTTTATTGTACATCTTAATATCTGGCAGGACAAGTCCTTTTTTAAGGTGTACTTCGCTATATATAACTGTACTCCTCCATGTAAATTTTAAAATAAGCTTCAATCCCTCAAAAAAATCCAACTGGAATTTTAACTGGGAGAACTGTTATATTAAGTTGTTTCTGACACTGTCATATATTACCTGGTAAAGTCAAGTACAACAAGATGATCTTTAAAAACCTTCCATTTAAAAAATTCTGTGATTCTAAAATAAGCAAAAGGCAGCTCCTTTATTCCTTCAATGGGATTATAGTCTGATTGAGAATGTCTTGCACCAGAAGAGGCAAGCATATTTGCGAAGCAGCCTGCTAACAGTCTGGTGGCAGGTATGCTGAGGTGACAGAAGGAAGAGAAAGTCAGGATGGTGTGGAAGCTTTGGGGAGGACTTCTCCGTGGAATAGTTGATTATGTCAGATTTGGCAGATAGGGAGAACAGGGAGCCAAGTAAGGGGCAGGCAGTTTTGAAGACAGCAAAATAGCACAACATGTTGACCACAGGGAGGCATCCATACAGCAGCTGCTAAGAGTTAGTTAGAAGGGAAAGAGGGATTTCCCCCGCTACAACTGTGGTTCTTAATCTAGGCTAATTTTGCCCTCCCACCGCCAAGGGGACAATCATCAATGTTTGGAGCCATTTTTCGTTGTCACAACTGTTACCGACCACGCTTCCTGGACTCCTTAATCAAAAGATATTGATAAGAAGCAAGACAAGAAATTCAGGCAAGGCTTTACTGGGACTCATGCTGCAGCGCAAGGGAGCAAAAACAAGTAACAAGTTTGCTCGCTCCGTGAAGGGGGTGGGGCGTGGGGAGCTGGTTCCTTATACGGGGTGAGTGGAGGGGTGGATCTAGGGGCTGGTCTGGAGGGATGGCTTTAGGTGGTCTGCCCACTCCCTTCCTTGGTGGTGCTGTGTGCAGCGTGCATTCGCAGTACCCTGCTTTTCTCCCAGCTCCTCAGAAGTGGCAGTTGGGGTTTTCGTCTTTTTGTAGCTTGTTCATAATTTGCCCCAGCTGTGCATGCACACAGTTATTTTTAGTTCCTTATAGTTTCTTTGTATTTTGTTGCTCAAGGAGTTGTTCATCCAGGTGTAAGCGCTGTGGCAAAAGGTCCCAGGTCCCAGCCTGTCTCACAACTGGGGAAAAGGGGTTGTTACTGCATTTAGTGGGTAAAGGCCAGGATGCTAAACATAACACAATGTACAGGGCAGCTCCCACAACAAAGAATTACCTGCCCCAAAATGTCAGTAGTGCTGAGGTTGAGAGATCCATACATAGAAGGAACTTTTAACCCTGGCTGCACATTAGGATCACCTGGGAAACGTGAAAAAAATACCAATACCGAGTTCCCGCCCTCCAGCGGGAATGAAGCTCTAGAGATTCTGACTTCGTTGGTTAAGGATGGAGCTGTGGGTCCTGGTTGTGTTAAAAGCTTCCCAGTGATTTTAATGGGCAGCCAAAGTTGAGAGCCACTGCTCTGGATCCATGAAGCTGAGACAGGGAGATGACTAGATTTAAGGGTGGTGTTTTGGTTTTTTTCTTTTACACTCTTCATTCATACTACTTTAAAAAAATTCATATTTCTGTACTTGGACATAAACAGTACAAGAAAATGCTTTTGGGTATGGTGTGTGTTTGTGTGTGTGTGTGTGTGTGTGTGTGTGTATAAATTTCACTTGACTTTCTGTTGGAATTCAGGAAGATTGCATGTAGTTATCACATTCCCCACTATGTCCACCCAAAAGACCCCATGTTCTGTTAAACCTTCCATCTTGCAAACAAATCTCATAGATGTATATTTTGTCTATTTATGAGTCTCCTAAAGCAAGCACAATATTTTTGATATTTATGATTTTTCTCTATATTGAGATATTTAGAAATATAATGTGAGCACAAACTGAATTGTCAATATTTTTGTCAAATCATCCGGCTATTTAGTATGGCTTGGACCATATCTTCTTGCTCAAAACACTGATGCAGTTTGGTGTCTCATGTCCTGAAGTTATGTTATTGATTTTGAAATGGACTCCCTTTTCCAAATGCCGAATCTATGGAGCAGCTGGTGGTGGTTAGTGACCGTCTGCACCAGCAGCCTCATCTTTTTAGCACTGAAAATTAATTTTTCTCCTCTTGGCACATAAAGAACTCAAGTGTGCCCCTTACCTCGTTACCTGAAATGTTGCAGTGGCACCAGCAGTGGGGGGTGTATAATGGAGCAGCTATTTGGGCATCAGAAGTAGCAGCATTGGGATGTTACACATGAAGAGATACCAGGAAAAGGCCCGCACCCTTTCCTCTGGAAACAAGAAACTTATATTCGCATGGATTCCAAATATTTGATAACAATCAATATAACATTAAGGGCTCTGACTGGATTTTTCTTCTCCCCTAAAATGGCATATCTCTATATTCAAATGATTGATGTATTATGCAAAATACTCATGATAAATGAATACTGAATTGCTCTCTGTAAAAGTTTTGGAGCTGAGCTTCCAGAGCTCAGTAATCTGGTCATCCCAAAAGATTTATCCTTCACAGATTTACATGTACTTAAAAGAGCCTCCAACAAAAATGTTTCAGTTTTGCCATAGGATAAGAAACGGTGTTTCTGGTACAGTAGAGAGTTCTGGACTGGGAGTGGATAAACCTGGGGTTTGATTCTGTATCTACCAAGCATGTTGTTTAATGTTCTTTATTTTATGACCACTAGGCATTAATCATCCCTCACCTGGAATCCAGTAGAAAAATGCCCCCAACTAGTCTTCTGAACTCCAGCTTCCTTCTTCTTAAATCCACCTTCTACTCTGCTGTCAGCATGAACTTTCTAAAATATAAAACTAATCCTGTCACTCCCTAGGCCACCAAATGTGGCTGTGCAGACTGAGTTTCTCGTACAGATATTGTTTGATGCTTTCTGTCCCCTGGGTCTTCATTCATGTTGTCCTTTCGGCCTAAACCATATTTCTCCATTCCTTTTTCCTAGATAATCCTCCTCATGCTTTAAGATGCATCTCAGGAATCTCCTATCCAGTGAGCCTTCTGATTTTAGGTGCACTTCTGCAGGCTTCCCTTCACTTTCATTATAATTATCACATTGAATGACAATTATCTGTTTAGATAATTTACTGGCCCTCCTATACACGTGGTGATATGCTCTTTAAAGACAGGTACCCGATCTTAATTATCTTCCCTTGGTACCTAGCATGATGCCTAGCAAATAATGGGCATTTGGTAGGAAACAGTATAGAAAGGAAGGAGAGAGCAAGGAAGCGGAAGGAAGGTGAGAAGAGAAATGGGAGGGAAGGGATATGATGGCGTGAGGATAGGATGGAATAGGATAGGATAGGACAAGTATGAAGGAAAGAGGGAGAGGAATGATGGATGATATAATTGGTCTATGGTGATTTCTAAGTTCAAATCCGTTTTAAATGTTTGTGACTCTGTACCATTACAATACTCCATGTCAACCCTACTCTTTCCACAGTGTTTTTATATATTGTGCCACACTCATTCTTTCATTGTCCTTTGTGTTTGAGTGGATTGTCAAGCAATGGATTTCTAGTAGAAGGGCAAAATCAAGACCAAGATAGACTTTCAAACCTCTCTAAATTTTGCTTTGTCTCACTAAACTTTGCTGATCTTATTTTGAGATTTTTGTAGTTCATATTACTCTCTTGATATCTCCTAAGCAGCCTACTTGGATACTATACCTTGTGATGTATAAATAGTATTTATTTAAGAATATATGAGTATCTAGAAATTTTTATAAATTTTTCTTAGAGCCTGTTACTAATTAATACTTTATGATGGCTCATTAATTATGATATAGGTGCTTTATGAAACCTGCCCCTTAGGTGCCTTGGCTCATGTATAAAATTCTGATGAGGTAAAATTTTATATTTTACTTTGATAAAAGTAAAGGAATGATATTGAAATAGCTAATTTATATTATGTGACCATTTGGTTTCCATCTTAGAGAAAAAACTAAGGGTAAGAGATGGGGGAAATCTATAATATATGTAGTGACTTCCCATTCAGAGGCCCACATATGTGGGAACAAAATTGAAAAAATTACTCAGATAATTTGAGAAAAATGTAATTGTCATTTAACTATGTATATCTAACTTTTAGTATCTAAAAAGGTACATTTTAACTTCATTTACTATCAAAAACATGACCTAAGAAATAGTGATCATTCAACACAGAAGTTATTTCTACCAATGAAAAACTATCATAAATACAAGTTGCCTAAATTCCTGGACCCTCAGTGCTGCAAGAAACTTTGAGCTCTAATCTCAGAGTTCCCAACTTCAAGAAAAACCTCAACTGAATAAGTTAGGTTAGTGTCAGTCAATTTCATTTTTTAAAAACATTCTTGATAGAATCACACAACTTCATAGTTAGGTATTATCTTTTCCAGGTCCTTGGAAAATGCAGTAAGCATTCAGTAGTATGGGTTAGCGTTTCTAAATTCCAATTTTTTTGTACCAATTTTGTATATAAAATACTTATAACTCAGTGCAAACAAAAAGCCAGAAATGCTTTATGTACTTATTCACATTATACATTAAGATTGATTGTTAGAGGCAATTTAACTCATTAACTCAATTAAAGTTTTTTTACAAAGTCAGTTCTTCACTTTTACATATTTAGACTTGTAATATCAATATGTCTCATTGTCTTTCTGGCAGGAGTAAAACCAACTTTAACCCTGATTAAATCAGTGGTACATTATTGATTCCTGTTTCAAATTCATTAATATGCTAGGAACCACATGTCAATTCAGTGTCCCACTAGATAGGATCATGAGATAGTTTTAGGCTAATTATTATTTTCTATACATTTTCTATACATTTTTATTAGATAAATTTCAGTACCATATCTTCCTATACTGATTTTAAAATTCAGTACTGTAGCCATAGCAGAACTAGAACATTTTTCTTGAAGAGTTTGCCAGAGTCAAATTCCTTATTCTGTTATCTGTAAGTTTTTAATAATTAATATATTGAAGTTTAGTCCTCCAGTTCAGTCCACCTTCTATGTTGATAGACAAACATGATCTTTTCTAAAGTGTTATACTATTTTGAGTAAGCACATAATTTAAATCAAAGTTAGAAGAGAGTTAAAATTTTAGATAGACATATGAAAAAGAGAAGAATAAGGACAAATTTATGAAAAACAAAAAAGAAAATCTGAGAGAAATACAAAGTATGGCAAAATACAAAGAGGCTTTATTTCCCCTCCCAAAATATTCACACATAGTGGAAAAAACTTTTATAGATTATTAGTTTATGTAAGATTCCTCAGTCTTCAACATTAATGTTTTAAGTGAGAATGCTAGACTGTCCACTCTATCTTTAGCTTCTTTCCACTTAAATTGAAATCTTTCTGTTTCTTCTTATACATGTTTTTGTATCATTCCAGTGAGTCTCCAATTTACAATTAAGTTGTTTGAGAATTTTTTTCTAAGTCATTAAAAGTTAGGATGGCTTTTCTTAAAAAGGCAGCAAAATATTATTCTTGTAATAATGCTACACTAAATTAGAGGCTCTCAAACCAACCCCCAAAATCCTACTTGGCCCATATTTAGTAAAACCATCAAACTGCTATTCTAAGGTAACATCAACATTTCTGATATTCTGAATTTCAAAGTCAGCAGGCAATCTCCCTTTTACTGAATCACAGCCATTACGGAGGTGACGAAAGCCTTTCTTTTATTGCCTTTTCTTTCTTGGATGAACAGAAACCTGGACTTCCTCTGTGGTCAGCCCCTCTTTATTTAGTCCAGTGTTTTCCTCCTTTGGTAACATTTCCTGGGTTTTATGCCTCTTCCTTTCTGAGGGCTTTACATAAATTTAGTGGCTGATCCTCAACAGGCATCTTCTTGGGTCTATGATGGTCCCAAACACCAGAATGAAGGCCAAAAAGTCTACTTCCTCACTGTTGAGGATTCTAAGCGGCCCAATAAATAGCACTCCTCTTCCCCACCTGTGCTGTGAACAGTTGAGAAATAAAACAGTGTATTAGATGAGGCCAAAAATCTCACCTTAGCTCTGAGGGACCAGGATGGAGGATGTGGGTTTCTGAAGACTGCACTGCCAAACACAGATCCAGTCATGTCCTCCCCAGTCCAAAGCCCTCAGAGATTCCCCGTTTCCTACAGGATCCAATCCTGAGACCTTCACAGTATGTACAACATCAGCCAGTCTGACCCAAGTACCTTTCTCTCTTCACCTCCTGTCTTAGTTTCTCTCTAGACTTTGAACTTTTTTTCCAAACTAGAAAACAAATTACTTTCCCTACCCTTTCTTTGCACCTACTTTTCCTTCTGCTCTCTCCCTGCTATTTTTCTGCTCAAATCCCATCCATCCTTTAGGGTCATTTCATAGGAGACAAGCACCCACTCCTAGGCTTTTGGCATTTTTCTAGGGTTTGTCTAATAATTGGGGCATCTCTATTTGATAGGAGTTTGTCACATTTTTTTGTGATTATTTTTTCCTTGTTCCACTCCCTTCTCCAGAGAAGGGACCATGTCTTACTCAGCATTGTGTTTCCAGTTCTAGCACAGTGTCTGACACATAATGCTAAACAAATTTATTGTAATAAGATTCATCTATTTCTTGTCATCCAACAGTAAAGATCACATTGACATTTTCTAAAAACACTACAAAAACATTTCACAAAACCAGTCATTGTCAGGCTGGGAACAGTCTCACTAATTAATAATTTTTTTTTTTAACCTTCTAATCTGATATTTAAGTGGCAGATCAAAAATTTTAATCTAGGCTTGTCAAACCCCACATTCTTTCTGCTCCACCTCTGGCTTCCTGTAACAAATGACCTGGCATAGCAAATGTGGTCTTCTCCATATTTTATGCAGAAAGATCACCCCTATTTCACCAATTCCCTTTTCTCAGGAAAGAAATCTGTGTCAGTTTAAAAAAAGAAAACCAACCTGGGCAACCGGGCAACCCACTAGGTAAATATGAAAGGAAACAGCTGTAAAGCCGAATGCAACTTTAAAACAATAAATAACACAAGGCAGGATATTGAGCAAAATTTGCCATGCCCGTAACCACTCGCATTCTTAGTCTACTTTTCTTTCCTAGTTTATGTTCTTTCATTAGACCGTGAGTTAGACTTCTACACTTTGCTCCACACTTAATAAAGATATTTCATTTTTCCTGGTGTGCTTCCAGAGACCTAGCATGCAGTGAAGGTTTTATAGTCCTGTGCAGTGCAGCAGATGTCATTCCATTTGCCTAAGTCCTGCTGACATTTGGAGATGTGGATTAATTGAGCTACAGAATGAAATTTAATTAAAATTAAATACAGACTTGGCCATTGTATCTGTTCATTTCCTGCACTCTAGTGTGTGTGTTTGCAGGCAGCACCACAGTTAATTTGTTTAATCAGGATGCTCTGTGGGGGAAGCTGCACTTTGTTTTATGCTGAAAAACTGAAGGTGTGGTAGATGCCAGGTTGGATTTCATCACACACAATGCGAGCTGTGTAAATGATGCTACTGATGAGCCTTGGAGGGCTACCTGAGGGAGCAAGGTGGCTCCCTGTGAACCTGTAGAGAAATAACTTGTCATAGACAAGGTTTAGAGATATCTTTAAAACTGACACTACATGACCACAGGAATCTCATCTATTACCCATTAACATGTTGCCATGGTATTTGTTCATTCACTCACTCAACCAAGATTTTTTTGAGTACCAGCTGTGTGCCAGGTCCTGTGTTTAAGGGAGGCGCCATTATTAATGGTGACAATCTTCCTTCTATCAGTAGCCCCAATTGGAGAAGTTTGCCATTTCTTGAAGATACAGTTTTTAGAACAAGATAATATAGGATATTTAAAGGTCATTCCAAAGTAAGGAGAAACTGTATTACTTTAGGTTATGATGAGATGAATTCTATTCCAACAACTCTCCAAAGTACATGGGAGTTCTTCTTTGTGTCTTATCTGTATATCTTCCTATCCCCCTTTCAAGATTATAAGCTTTTTGTCAACATCTTTTTAATCTTGAAAAATGCTTAGGCCAGTACGTCATCTCCACAATGTGCTCAAGGACTATTTCTTTCTTTAACTGAAGTATAGTTGCTTTATAATACTGCATTAAGTATTGTATTAGTTTCAGGTGTACAGCATAGTTATTCAATATTTTTGCAGATCATATTCCATTATAGTTATTACAAGACAATGGGTAAAATTGCCTGTGCTATTCAGTAAATCCTTGTTGCTTATCTATTTTGTATATGGTAGTTTGTTAATCCCATACCCCTAATTTTTCCATCCCCTCTTCAAAGGCTATTTCTTGAATATACTGTCAAGCAAGTGTATTCCTGCATAGTGGACGTTTGCTGTTTTAGGGGTCTAGAATCACATCCTCCTTTTTGAGACAACAGTACCCTGCCTCCTATGGCTACGTGCCTCAGGTAAAGGTGAGTGAGCTAGAGGCTGAGCCAATCCATGTATTTAATCCCCCTAGCCTCAGTGACTGGTTCAGAAATGGGCAGATAATCCATACCAGCCTAATCAGGCCGATAATACCACATTCTAAGGCTTTGATTCCTCTTCAGTTGTACGTGAAAGAGGGTAACCCATGAGCTCCCTTCTTCTGCAAGGGGGGAATTATCTGAAAGTGGAGCCAATCCAAAGGAAGCTAATCTGAAATCAAGAGAATGGTCCCCTGTTGTTCTTTGAGGTTCTATTGCTGTTCTGTTATCTTAGCCAATGAAGTTTTCCTTATGTTGGTTTGAGTTAGACTTTCTAGCTCTAGCATACAATAAAACCATTATTACTATCACACAATGCTGGAGTCACTTGTATGCACTCCCTATTCTGTAAGCTCCTTAAGGACAGGTATCTTGCCTCTTCATCCAGTGATGTATTCACTAGGCCAGTGCCTGGAACAATGTGCACTCAATAATTATTTTGTCTAAATGAAAGTGACCAGGTGATTATGTGATGATGTCAGTAAATTATCTTTTAGCTTTGTAGTAAAACTGATGAAACTGACATGTTGCTCACCAACCCTGTTACATTCTTTTTCACTGGCATTCGTATGACTGAAAGGGTCCTGAAAGGGTCTAAGGGTGAGAAAGATAGCTCAGTCATCTTCTAATGATAATCAACCTTACATTTAAAAAAAAAAAAAAACCTGAAAAGGAAACTCCACAACCCTATTCTATTTCCCCATGTTAACTAATCTCACCACCTGGAAATTGTTCTTTCCATTCCTATCGTACATGAGGATTGTGAGTTCCTGTAACCAAAGTAAGATTTTTCTTAGTTAAACTTTGTTTTGCTATAGACTCAAATTGGGTCAATAAATGGGTACACCATGTCTTTCTGGTACATCTTTTCTGTTCTAAACCAAATACACTGTTTTATATGAGCAACATCTTTTCATCCTTGGAGTTTTGGCAAAGTAAGCCTAACATTTTTTTTCTCCTTGCATATAGCTTTTGTGAATCTGATCCTTCTTTGTTCCTGACTATCCTAATTTTCCATAAAAAAGTGATATTGGTGGATAAGGATGTAGTCAAAAAGAAAAAAATCCCAAAATGTATATTGTGTTTTTAGCTCTCAGTAAAGAGACAAATTTGGATTACTGAACTATGGAGTCATTGAGGGAAATATTCACGTCTACTTCATCTTAACATAACCAACATCATCTAGCATATTACCTTACATGGGATAGGGGCTCAACAAATATTTGTTGGATGAACAAATAGATGAATGATAACAGCAGGTTTTTTTTTGTTTGTTTTTTTTTTTTTTGCGGTACGCGGGCCTCTCACTGCTGTGGCCTCTCCCGCCGCGGAGCACAGGCTCCGGAAGCACAGGCCCAGCGGCCATGGCTCACGGGCCCAGCCGCTCCGCGGCACGTGGGATCTTCCCGGACCGGGGCACGAACCCGCGTCCCCTGCATCGACAGGCGGACTCTCAACCACAGCGCCACCAGGGAAGCCCAACAGCAGGTTTTTTGACTGTTTTGAAATATTTTTTTAAATAAACTTTTTATTGAAATAAAACATACATTCTGTGAAGTACACCCAGTGTATATAGCTCGATAGATTTTAATAGATCTTTATTGGAGTATAATCGCTTCACAATACTGTGTTAGTTTCTGTTGTACACCAAAGTGAATCAGCCATATGCATACATGTGTCCCCATATCCCCTCCCTCCTGAGCCTCCCTCCCACCCTCCCTATCGCACCCCTCTAGGTCATCGCAAAGCACAGAACTGATCCCCCTGTGCTATGCTGTTGCTTCCTACTAGCTAACTATGTTACATTCGGTAGTGTATATATGTCGATGCTACTCTCACTTCGCCCCAGCTTCCCCCTCCCACCCTGTGTCCTCAAGTCCATTCTCTATGTCTACATCTTTATTCCTGCCCCGCAACTAGGTTCATCAGTAGCATTTTCTTTTTTTAGATTCCATATATATGCATTAGTATATGGTATTTGTTTTTCTCTTTCTGACTTACTTCACTCTGTATGACAGACTCTAGGTCCATCCACCTCACTATAAATAACTCAGTTTCGTTTCCTTTTATGGCTAATATTCCATTGTATGTATGTGCCACATCTTCTTTATCCATTCATCTGTTGATGGGCATTTAGCTTGCTTCCATGACCTGGCTATTATAAATAGTGCTGCAATGAACATGGGGGTGCATGTGTCTTTTTGAATTGTGGTTTCCTCTGGGTATATGCCCAGTAGGCGGATTGCTGTGTCCTATGGAAGTTCTATTTTTAGTTTTTTAAGGAACCTCCGTACTGTTTTCCATAGTGGTTGTATCAATTTACATTCCCACCACAGTGTAGGAGGGTTCCCTTTTCACCACACCCTTTCCAGCATTTATTGTTTCTAGATTTTTTGATAACGGTCATTCTGAGCTGCATGAGGTGATACCTCATTGTAGTTTTGATTTGCATTTCTCTAATAATTAGTGATGTTGAGCATCTTTTCATGTGCCTCTTGGCCATCTATATATCTTCCTTGGTGAAATGTCTATTTAGGTCTTCCACCCATTTTTTAATTGGATTGTTTGTTTTTTTGATATTGAGCTCCATGAGCTATTTGTGTATTTTAGAGATTAATCCTTTGTCTGTTGTTTCATTTGCAAATATTTTCTCCCATTCTGAGGGTTGTCCTTTTGTCTTGTTTATGGTTTCCTTTGCTGTGCAAAAGCTTTTAAGTTTAATTAAGTTCCATTGGTTTATTTTTGTTTTTACTTCTGTTACTCTAGTAGGTGGGTCAAAAAAGATCTTGCTGTGGTTTATGTCAAAGAGTGTTTTTCCTATGTTTTCCTTTTGGTCTTATATTTAGGTCTTTAATCCATTTGGAGTTTATTTTTGTGTATGGTGTTAGGTAGTGTTCTAATTTCATTCTTTTAAATGTAGCAGTCCAGTTTTCCCAGCACCACTTATTGAAGAGGCTGTCTTTTCTCCATTGTATATTCTTGCCTCGTTTGTCGTAAATTAGGTGCCCATATGTGCATGGGTTTATCTCTGGGCATTCTATCCTGTACCATTGATCTGTATTTCTGTTTTTGTGCCAGTGCCATACTGTCTTGATTACTGTAGCTTTGTGGTATAGTTTGAAGTCAGGGAGCCTGATTCCTCCAACTCCGTTTTTCTTTCTCAAGATTGTTTGGCCATTCAGGGTCTTTTGTGTTTCCATACGAATTGTAACATTTTTTGTTCTAGTTCTATGAAGAATGCCATTGGTAGTTTGACAGGAATTGAACTGAATCTGTAGATTGCTTTAGGTAGTATAGTCATGTTCACAATGTTGATTCTTCCAATCTAAGAACATGGTATATTTCTCCATCTGTTCATGTCATCTTTGATTTCTTTCATCAGTGTTTTATAGTTTTCTGAGTACAAGTCTTTTGCCTCCTTAGGCAGGTTTATTCCTAGGTATTTTATTCTTTTTGTTGCAATGGTAAATGGGAGTGTTTCCTTAATTTCTCTTTCTGATATTTTATTGCTGGTGTATAGGAATGCAAGAGATTTCTGTGCATTAATTTTGTATCCTGCAACCTTACCAAATTCATTGATTAGATCTAGTAGTTTTCTGGCGGCATCTTTAGGATTTTCTCGCCACAGTGTCATGTCATCTGCAAACAGTGACAGTTTTACTTCTTCTTTTCCAATTTTTTTCCTTTTATTTCTTTTTCTTCTCTGATTACTGTAGCTAGGACTTCCAAAACTATGTTGAGTAAGAGTGGCAAGGGTAGACATCCTTGTCTTGTTCCTGATCTTTAGTGGAAATGGTTTCAGTTTTTCACAATTGAGTATGATGCTTGCCATGGGTTTGTCATATATGGCCTTTATTATGTGAGGTAGGTTCCCTCTCTGCCCATTTTCTGCAGAGTTTTTATCGTAAATGGCTGTTGGATTTTGTCAAAAGCTTTTCTGCATCTATTGAGATGATCATATGGTGTTTATTCCTTAATTTTTTAATGTGGTGTATCACATTGATTTATTTGCATATATTGAAGCATCCTTGCATCCCTGGGGTAAATCCCACTTGACCATGGTGTATGATCCCTTTAATGTGTTGTTGGATTCTGTTTGCTAATATTTTGTTCAAGATTTTTGCATCTATGTTCATCAGTGATATTGGTTTATAATTTTCTTTTGTTGTGATACCTTTTTCTGGTTTTGGTATCAGGGTGATGGTGGCTTCATAGAATGAATTTGGGAGTATTTCTCCCTCTGCAATTTTTTGGAAGAGTTTGAGAAGAATGGGTGTTAGCTCTTCTCTAAGTGTTTGATAGAATTTGCCTGTGAAGCCATCTGGTCCTGGGCTTTTGTTTGTTGGAAGATTTTTAATTAGGTTTTCAATTTCATTGCTTTTGATAGGTCTGTTTATATTTCCTAATTCTTCCTGGTTCAGTCTTGGAAAATTGTACCTTTCCAAGAATTTGTCCATTTATTCGTGGCTGTCCATTTTATTGGCATATAGTTGTTTGTAGTAGCCTCTTATAATCCTTTGTATTTCTGCGGTGTCAGTTGTGATTTCTCCTTTTTCATTTCTAATTTTATTGATTTGCGTCCTTTCCCTTTTGTTCTTGATGAGTCTGGCTAAGGGTTTATCCATTTTGTTTATTTTCTCAAATAACCAGCTTTTAGTTTTATTGATCTTTGCTATTTTCTTCGTTTCTCTTTCATTTATTTCTGCTCTGATCTGTATGATTTCTTTCCTTTTACTGACTTTGGGTTTTCTTTGCTCTTCTTTCTCTAGTTTTTTTTGTTTTTTTTTTTTTTTTTTTTTTTTTTTTTTGTGGTACACGGGCCTCTCACTGTCGTGGCCTCTC